>NW_016690426.1:451289-600469 GCF_001604755.1 Lepidothrix coronata
GGCCTTGGACACTTCCAGGGATCCAGGGGCAGCCACAGCTTCTCTGGGCAACCTGTGCCAGGGCCTCCCCACCCTCACAGGGAACAATTCCTTCCCAATATCCCATCTAAAACTGCTCTGTCAGTGTGAGGCCAGTCCTCCCCCATTTTTCCAAGAGAGCGGAATAATAAAATTGAAGTTTCAGGAGGAATAATGAATTTCCTGAGTAATCTTACTCCTTTTTTTTACAACAGTGTAGTATAAATCCATTCAAAGAATTATCTTTCAAAGAGAAATGATCTGAGTATTATGAAAGTAGAGACAGAAAAATATTGGTAGAAACATGAGCTGGAGCAACTTTGTGCCAACAGGTTCATTTTATTGCTAGTGGGTTTCTTTCTCTAAGAAAATTGTTCTAATTAAGCAGGTTACTGCTAAACTTTGCTTTTTTCATTCCAATCCCAAAGTTTTTGCAGCAAATCCTGTGGTATCAATCTACAGCCACGGTGGCTGAGATTTCCTGGGATTATGGTGCTTGGGGATGGTTGTTTCTGCCTTACAGAGGTGTTTCGGTGCAAAATGTTACATTTCAGTGAAAGTTCCTCACCTCCCACCTTCCCCCTTAGGGGAGAGCTGTGTAACAATGAAACCTGAAGTGCACAGGATGATTCCTTGGAATGGAGAGTGTTCCTGGAGGTTTCCCTTTGGAAAGGATGTGCAGGTTTGCAGTAGGTGGCATCGTGGAGCAAAAAACAGGGAGAATCTGCACCCAGGGCTCTGCTGCTCTGGCCTGGAGTGCAGGGGTTTGAGGCACCTGGAGACTTCTGAGTGGGGCTTCCAAAGAGTCAGAAACCAGATTTAGGACTCCTTGTACGTTTATATAGGAATTAAAGCAAAAATGGTGAAGTTTTCCTGGAATCCCAGACTGGTTTGGGTGGGAAGGGACCTTAAAGCTCCTCTCATTCCACCACCTGCCCTGGGCAGAGACACCTTCCACTGGAAAGTGAGAACCTTCTCACTTCCATTTTGCTCTAAAACTTGATTTCTGTCCTTGATTTCTGAAAAAATACCTTTTGGTGACTTATAGTTAAATTATATGGTAGCAGAAAAGGAGGCCCTGGACAAAAAGTAGTGCAAAAGCTCCAGGCTGAATATTTGGAGCTTTTAGTGCTAAAATGCAAATGGTTTCTGTGTTCCTTGCTGCCCAGAACAAAGAGTGGGAGACACCTTGTGACAGTTTGGAAGTCTGACAATTAAATTATCCTGAAAGTTCAGCTGCATTAAAAGTTGAGATTTTCAGAGCGTTGGAGACAATTAGAAAAGCACAATGACACTTGTTGAGATAAATGTGGGTGAGATGCCCTTAGTCAGAAAAAAAGACTCCACTGGTGGCACTGCTCCAGCTGCTCAGGCTTGATGAGCAGAACATGGTAAGGACAGATACAGATGTTAAAAAAAAAACAACCAAAAAGGCTGTTTGATGGAAGTTGTCAAATTAACAGCTTTTTACATCTTACCCTTTTCTTCTTTGGACATTTTTAATTTTATCTTGGCTTCTTCCTCTGACAGCACTGGGAGCAGAGTGGGATTTAAATTGCAAAATTCTGCGTGCCAGAAATGTCTGACAGTGCTTCAGCTCTAAAACTGAGACAATAATTCTGTGGTTAGCAACTATATGTCATTACTAATCATGAACAAAGATTATTAAACTCTGAAATTTAAGTCAGGTAAAATTGTGAGACCATGACACGTTTTTAAATAGTATTTCTGAGTGTTTATATTTGTGTTTGAGCTGGGTATTATTTGGAAGCAGTTAATTAAGGGACCTAATTTAAGGTCTCTTAAATTAAATCTTTAAAAATAGTTGACATTTTCCCTTGGCTGATTAGATCTGATTCCAAGGTTTATAGGGAAATTTTACATGTCTTCATGTTTCCTGCCAAGTTCCTTTGAGATAAATCCTTGTTCTTAGAAAAGAAAGAAAATTCAGCCTTTGGTGAATTGATACACTTATTTCTAGTTGGATTTTTTTTTCCATCTGTTGGCTAAGAAATAATTGTTTTGTTCCTGTGCCAGCTTTAAAATCCCTCACGTCCTCTTAGATACAATCCTCATAAATATTTATACAAATATAGTATCAGCTGTAAAAATATTTGCCCTGCTCACTGCAGGAAGGAACCTGAATTCTGCTCTCTAATATTTTATCTAAATGGAATTTCTCTCCCACTCCCAATGGTTTGGAAAACACTGGCTTAGACAAGGGCTCCAGGAACATTTGTAAGTCAGAAGTGTAATTTTTTAAGATCTCAGCAGTGCAGGGGGGGATGTTCCTGTCTCAGAAGTGATCACTGAACGTTGGCATTAAATCCTTTAGCAGTGGTTCTGCAGTTCAACTCATTTCTGCAGTTCTGCAGATGGACAGGAACTGTTTTCATCGAAGGAATAGAGATTTCTTTTTCTTGGTGTCCAGTGAGGGAATTGTCCTTCCCTCAGGCTGCCAGGGCAGGGATTTGTGTCAGGAAGAAAGGGAAGCTTTGCCCTGGGAAAAATCCCTGAATTTCCCGACAGGTTGCCCCTTCTGTTTGAGAAGTTCATTCTTTCAGAGAGGTTTTACTTTTTCCCAAATGCGTTGGCACGAGCGAGGAACCACATCCTGAGCTCTCTCCTGTCCATCTCTTCCAACCTCTTACACTTTGTGCACGGGTTTGGCATCAGATGAGTGACAGGGAAGGAACATCTGGAGTGGTTTGGGAAGCTATAAAATCATCAAGAGTGACTCTCTCCTTTGTCCTTTCTGGCCCCAGAACAATGTTTAACCTCCCTTTTGGAGCAGGTATCCACAGGCACTTGTGTCCATAACATTCTCTGCCTCACATGCTGAATATTTCCAGGAAACTGTAGAACCACTCTGGAGTCTTTAGGGTGATCAATAAATTGCATTTTAGTGGCAGTGCAGCTTCTGTGTCACCCCTCCTTGCCAACCCCTGCTGAGAGCGTGACTTGGATTTGTTAAAGTTGAATTTCATCCTGTGGGCTGTTGTAGTTTGGTTTGGCTGTGCTGACAGAAAGGCAAAAAAAGGAAAAAAAAAAGAGGATTTGCACCCTCTGCTTTTGAAACACAGTGTAGACAGAGAGGCAGTGGATGGTTATTTACACATTTTATTTTGGGTTTTTTTCCCAAAGAACCAGAGGCACAGTGGGTTTGTCCACCGACCTGAGGTCTGGGAGCTTGCAGGGGACTTTTGGTGATAATTCCTATGTAAAATCATGATGGAAATAAGCACTGAAGTTCCTAGTTCAGTAAATCCTGTGCTGTGTCATGGGCTCCCAGCCTGCTTCAAGTACAGTGTCTTTTAACTGGATTTTCAACTTATGCCCTTAGTTTTCCAGTTTTTCAGTTCCTAATTAATTCACTTATAAAGGCTTACGGCTTGCAAAGGGAGGGAGGGGAGAATTTGGGCACTTTCCCATGGGAAAGTAAATGGAACTTCTCAGAAAGGTTTTTTTTTTCCAAACTTGGTCATTATCTTAATGATTATTTACCTATTTAAAACTTCAGAGGCAGAATTTGGTCAGTATTTCGTAGTACATATCAAGTGTTCTGTGTGTTTCCATGTGGATTTGAGGTACATTTTGCAGCATTCAGGAGGGTCCTGCTTTTCCTGGGGAATGCAAATGAAGTTCCACTGAGGTGGAACTGAATTGTAGCTGCTCAAGTAGAGGAGCACAATTAATTTGGGGAGAAAACCCCCTTCCTTACTGGATCAGAGTTGGGAAAGGGTGTCCCTTGAGGTTCTTCCTAAAGCCACATCCCTTCAGCTGCCACATCCCACAGTCCCTGGGCAGCTCTGGGTGGGAATTATTAGCAGAAGTAGGAAAAGTGGGAAGGGAATGGGAGTTTGAAGGGAAGGAGTTAAAGCTGGAGCTGCTGTGGGAAAGCTGGGTGGGTGTCCTGTGTGGCTCTGCTGTGGCTCCACATGAATCCAGCAGGACTTTGCTGATGGGCAACAAAAGGCTTCTAATTATTGCTGGGTTCCTTCCCTCCCCGGGGAGGAATCGCCCACAGAACATGGATTGCATTGGTAATGAGGAAAAGCCTCTGAGAAGGTCCTCACAGAAATAATAAGCTCTTTAATTCTTTTAGAGGAGGCAAAGGAAAAATTCTTCAAAGTTCATCATTTCTTTTTTGTTTAAAGAAAATAATTAGATTTTTTTTTTCCCCTTGAAGCATTTCTGACTATTTTTTTAACCCTTTCACAGAACCCTTTTTACACTTGCTTGAAAAAAACCCCAAACTTTTATCTTTCAGAATTTTGAGCCCAACAAGCAGTTTCCAAGATATTTGGACCCTCTATAACTTCCTCAGAAGACACGAGGTAGGACGTTTTCTGGAGTATTCGGTCACTTCACTCACACTTCTTATTTCCAGGAGCTCTGAGGTTGTGTCTCATCACTCTGTTTCCACTTCTGTTTTGTTTATTTGCCCTTATTTATTAGGTGTTGAAACATAAAGATACATTTTTGGTTGGCACCTACCAAAGGTACTCAGATTTCTCCCACTTCTTTGTGTGACTTTCTGAGCACTTATTTGGTGTGAACGAGTCTCTGTTGAGAGTAAAAAGCCTTGAAATGAGTGTTTGCAGTAGAATATGTTTCTGTTTAGTGTATTCCATATTTCAGAGGCTTTCAGTGCTCTACTATACAGGAAAATATATTTGGGCTTGGGACCTGTACATGTATTTTTTGCATTGATGTGATCTATCTTCATTTGAGGGGTGTGTGTGTATATACACAACTACTGGGTAAATTAAGAGAGGAGGAAGAGTTATTTAAGGTCTTTCAGTTTTGCACAGAAATGGTTAGAAAATGAAGCTGGAGTTTGTAATATTTGATTTCATAGCACATAGGATGACTTTTTTAATGTACTCTCTCACCCTGAGAGCTGTCAGGTAATACATTACCTGTATGTGATACCAGCTGTACATGTCTATATACACAGGTACAGATAGCTTGGAGATGTGGTACTTGATAAATTACTATGTTCCTTCTTTGTTTTAGGTGAATAACAGTCTGAAATTCACTGCTGAGGAGCTTTATGGGTGTGTTTCCCAGGAGTTGTACAGGTAAGGCAGTGCCTGACCACACGGGGGGGTTGAGACATGGATTAGCAGGGATTGAACGTGCATTTTATCATGGATTGAATGTGCATTTTATCATGGGTTAACCAAGGTCCCCTGAGAGAAATCACGTGGGCAAATCCAAAACCCCCTTTGTAGGAGGGGCAGGGGGAAAATGAGTGGGGATTGGGGTTTTTTTGTTTTATTTCCTGAGGAGGGAGGAGCAGCAGAGACACCACAACCCCCATTGCCATCCCCCTGCAGCACCGGGAGGGGAGGGAATCGGGAGCAGGGAATCAGGGGTGAAGTTGGGCCCAGGAAGAAGGGAGCAGTTTGGAGATTTGGGTTGATTTCTCTTTCTCCTGCTGTGATTCCATTGGGAACTCATTCAGGTGATTCTCCCGAGTCACAGTGGTAACTGGTGAGTCTCTCCTGTCCTTTTGGGACATTGTCCTCCCCTGTCCAGCTGAGGAGGGCAGTGACAGTGGCTTTGGTGGGCACTGGTCAAACACCACATGGATGGATTAGAAGTCGATCCAAGTGAAAAAATCAGTTCTGGCTGTTGGCTCTAGACCTGCATCAACACAGGCAGAAGGAGAAGAGGGGGTGGAAATTTGTGCTCAGCAGAGTAGAGAACAGAAGTACTTCGGAGGCTGGTGTGGCTCAGGCTGCACTTGTGGAACTCAGGAATGGGTATTTTCCTCTTTTTTTGAGGAGTAGCTTTTAAATGGTCTTTTGAGAAATAATCTCTTGGAAACCAAAGTTATGGAATGTTTACATGTGATCAGGTCTGGATCCCTCTTTTGAGGGAAAGGTGTAAATCATAAATCAGTGTAGGCAAGAGACTTGTTTTGGGTGTAAATACAGTGTATGCAAATATGAAAGATGGTTTGAATGGGACCTTCCAGAATCCCCAATGTGTCCAGAAAGCTGGAGGATGTGACTGATTCCTCCACCTTCCCCTGACCCAGGGAAAGGGAGCAGAGCTCTGCCTGCTGCAATTGCAGGGTGGCTGTTTTAAGGAATTAGTATAAAAGTCACTGCTGCTTGTTGAGCTTTATGGAGATTTCCTTCTTGAAAACTATTTTCTTTTCAAGGAATATTTGGAAAGATTCCCGTCTGTGCGATGGGTCCACTGTGCCCTAACTGTTGTCTCTTCCCCAGGGAAAGGCTGGAAGTTGGTTGCTGCCAGCTGGCACAGCTGGAGCAGACCCTGGAGCAGTGCCAGGTGTCGGCGCACAGGGAGGCCGAGAGCAGGGGCTGGCTGTGACTCCCTGGGCTGGGACATCCCTGGGCTTGGACACCCCCTGGGCTGGGACATTCCCCGGGCTGTGACATCCCAGGGTTGTGACCCGGAGCTGGGGGGCTCAGCCCTGCCTTGGCCTGGCCCAGGTGAACCCTGACTCCCCAGGGGAGGAGAGGGAGGTGCTGGAGGAGCCAAAAACCCGCCTTCTTTGTTCTCAACGGTGCTGGTTTGTGCTGGAGTTGAAGGAAAAAGAACCTGGTTACCTGTGGACATTAAATGTCGAATTTCTGCTGAAATGAAATGCTCTGTCTCGAAGGAGGGTCCCAGCTGGATATCGTTGGATACCCAGGAAAACCACGGCTGGGCTGCTCTGAGTGCTGTTAATGAGCCCATGTTTGTTTTGCTGGTACTTTAGAAGTGACGGGAGATAAGAGTCTGTTGTGTCCCTTGGGGGGCTCTGGAGGATGGAAAGGGGCTGAGGACAAGGCTGGGAATGAAGGACTGAGGAGGGACAACGGGGACAGATGGATGCTCATTGTTTTTAAAGACAGAGCAGAACCCCCTCCCTGCTGCAGGTGTGTTTGTCCTGGAGCCCTTCACAGAGGAAAGGGATGTTTTTCCTTTGTTAAAATGCCTGCTTAACCTTCATACAGTGGAAACCTGCTGGCAGTGCTCTTTGGGAAACTCCTCATCCTTCTCTTGCCACCTCCTCCTGCCAAGGTGGGACTGGTCACCCTGCTCTGCAGGTGCCACCTCTCACTGCACTGCTGGTTGCTTTCCAGAACTGCTTTAAGCCCGTGAAAGTTTCCAAAAGCCATTTTCCAAGGCCTTTCTAACGCTACCTCTTCTGTGTGTGCATTTGTACAGAGACAAGAGACAACTGGCAAAGTTCTAAAGGGTCTATTTTGATATTAACTTCTGGATGTATTTGTAAAACCTCGATTATACAGATGTAATTTATTGTTAAAATAAACAGTGGTTAATTCTTGAGTGGCTCTGCCTTGGAAGCAGGAGATCTCCCAGTCCCACACAAGGGCTGTTGCTCAGCCCTGTGCCCTCCAGCAGCACGAGGGACACTTCACCCCCTCCATTCTACTCCAGGGCTGTCAGTTAAACACCCCCTTCCTTGCTCCTGGACCTGCTCCCGTCCAAAGGGTCGTTTTTAGAATCCCACAGTTCTGTTTGCAAAGAAAAGGACACAGAGAGCTCAGGGCACGCCTGTGGTGCGAGGGTTTCCCAAAAGGTACCTTTAATGTGTTTGCAGCAGCAGCAAGCAGTCAGTGCTAGTTTGGCACCCAGTTAGGTGTGCAGCACTACACATTAGACACCAAGTCATCCCAACCCAACAGCTGATCCAGAGGAATAGAGAGAGTGAACGAAAACAGGACTATGAGCACATAGGAAATCAAGTTATTTGTGTTCTATCACACTTCCAGCTCGGAATATTAGAAAAATAAACTTAAGACAGTTACTACAACACATTTTCAGTGCCAGCTGGCAAGAGTTGAAAACCCATGAGAACCCCCCTCCCCGAGCTGAGGACAAAGATCAGCTCACCCAGAGTAACAAACGGCTGTACAGAAAGCGCTCTGCGTCCTCAAAACACCCAGAGCCAAAGGAATTCTCCCCCCAGGAAGTCTCAGCTGTGGTGTCTCAGAAAGCCTGTGCAGCTCTAAGGTAGGTGGTGCAGACTAACTTACACTATTGCAGCAGAGGCAAAGCTCCCACACGGGTGAGTCCACTGTCCCACTCGCTCTCTATGAACTCCAAGGTTGTCTCTTTGTTCCAATAACCATTGATCTGCCATGTGCATTTCAACAGACAAAATACTCTGCTGAGTATATAAAAACTGTTATAAAAAGGCAATTGTAAAAGATAAGGTATTAGCAGAGGCATGTCAGCTTTTTTTAATAAAAAAAATAGCCATTATATCTATTTAAATAAGGCTTCTTGTTACAGATTGTTCCAGTTACTGAAGGAAACCAAGGCCTGATGAGAAAGAAAAAACAACTATCCCCCCCAAACTTTACCCTTCCTGCCCCGAGAACACACCTACAGGAAGCCATTTCATGTGCAAAGTGACAGAACAAACACTGGGGGAAGCTCCTGAAATGATATGCCCAGTCTAGTTTCTCCTGCTTTATCTTCAAAATCTTGAAAACAAAACCAAAACAAAAGTTCTAAAATACACAAAAACCCCCTTCATCTCAATATTCTTTCCAAAACAAAATATGTACAGCACATTAATATGCAATATGCAAAAGCTCTGTGTTGCTGTTGGCAACGTCTATGCCCTCCCCGCCCCTATTCACAGGTGTACCTCTACTGACACACAATTACATCACTAAGCCTGTTAGTCTGAAAAGGGGATTTAATTTGCTCAGAACTTGTAGATCTTGGTGTAGGGGCTCCACTCGTCGGTCTCCGGGTTGTAGACCTCGAGCGTGTTGAGGAAGTCGTTGCCGTCGAAGCCGCCCACGGCGTAGATGGTGTTGCCCACGGTGGTGATGCCGGCGTTGCTGCGGGCCGTGGTCATGCTGCCCATCATGCGCCACTCGTTGCGCGCGGGGTCGTACATCTCCACGCAGTTCACCGCGTGCGTGCCGTCGAAGCCGCCGCCCACGAACAGCTTGCCTGGCAAAGGGAAGGGCGCAGGGTGGGCGCTGGGTCCCAGCCTCCTCCTGGGAATGCAGACCCAGCCCGAAGGAGGAACCCCAGGGGGTCTGGCAGTGACAAGGTGACCTGCTTTGGCTCTCCTGAGCGTGGCAGCTGAGGGGAACCTGGGTCAGAGCCAGGGCAAAGTCCAAATGCAAACAGGTGCAGCTCTGGAGTGCTTTGAAAAGAGTGAACAGGGAATGCCCCAAAACTCTCTGATTACTTTTCTTTAATCCAAACAAGGTTTGGCCAGGTTCTTACTGTACTGTGTCCTCCCCGAGCAGGAACACAGCTTTGTACTCTACTAACATCACAGCTTAACGTGGAACAGTCACCAAGCACCAGACGCTGCTCAGGCCCTGCAGCAGCAGCCCCTACCAAGAGAGCCCCCTCAGAGCCAGCCCCCTCCCCGGGAGCCCCCGGCAGCCCCGCACCTTCCCGCACGGCCACGCCGGCGCCGCGCCGTGCCACGTTCATGGGCGCCATGAGGGTCCACGTGTTGTTCTCGGGGTTGTAACGCTCCACGCTGTTGAGGCAGTTCCACGACTCGGCTCCCCCGATGATGTACAGGAACCCCCCCAGCTCGCACACGGCCGACTGGTGTCTCCCTGCAAGCAAACACCAGCAACAGCCATGCACCAACATCCCACAGCAGCTCAGAGGTAAAGCTCGCTTTGGTTTGGGTTTTGCTTTGGGGCAGTTTTGCGCTTGCCCTTCTCTCCCCCTCCCTCCTGACTGCACAGTGAACTTACGGATGTTCAGGGGAGCACAGCTTGTCCAGGACTTTGTTACGGGATCAAACACGTCACAGTTCTTCAGTCCCTTTTGGCCATAAGGATCAGAACCACCCACGATGTACAGCTTTCCATTCAGGGCACACACTCCTGTTCACAAGGGACAGAATGGTAAGGAAAGGAGTGAATTTAAAACACCCCAGCCCCCTGTGCTGCAGAGGCCTCACCTGCATTGCAGCGGTTGGTCCTCAGCTCTGGGACAGGAGTCCAGTCGTCGATCTCTGGCTCGTACATCTCTCCACAGCTCAGGTCATCCGAGTGGCCGTTGGATCCCCCCACGACGTAGAGCTGCCCCTGAGTGGAACAACACCCCCCTTTCAGCACTGGAGCGCCCCAGAAGCACGGAGGAAGCCCTCGTGGCGGTCAGCGTGCCCCGTGTGTGCACCCACCATCAGCACTGCCATCTGGAACCGCGCCCTGGGCGTCCTCATGGGCGCGATGAAGGTCCAGGTGTCGCTCTGCGGGTCGTAGCACTCCACCGTGCGCAGGCACTCCTCCCGGTTGTAGCCACCTGGAAGCAAAGGCTCTTGTGGCACCACCGTTTGAGCCCACGTGCTGTGATGCTGAAGAACCCCAGCGGGCGGTGGTGAGGACCCCCCAGCCCCCTGCCCTGACCTGCAGCGATGAGCTTGCCGTGCAGCTCGGCCGTGCCCAGCCCCGAGCGCGCGTACTGCATGGGGGACATGGGCTTCTCCACCACGTTGCTGGGCTGCAGCTCGAAGCTGAGGCTCTTCAGCAGCCGGGGGGTGCTCGAGGGGGAGCTCTGCGGGCTGTTCCGGCCGTGCAGGAAGATCACACACAGCACCCCGTCCAGAACAGCCAGACACAGGTACGTGTTACCTGGCAGCGGGAGACAAGGAGAGACCGCCCAGGTCAGTAAAGTCGTGGGTCACCCCAAGCGAAAGCCAACGAGGGTCTTTTGGTTCTGCTCCTCCCCTTATCTCCTTGGGTTTTTTCTGGTTACTGGTTTTCCAAGTGTTAGAAAAAGTGTTAGTTACTGAAAAATCTGAGTTTTAAGTACTAAAACAGTACTCGAAGAACGTAAGACAGCAACCTAAGGAGGTGCTGGGAGAGGCTCCGCACACACCCAGAGCAAAGAGCTTTGCTAATGAATGAGGGACTGCCTATCTCCTTAGGCTTTTCTGGGTAACTGCTGCACACCTTGGCATTTGGGATGGCCCTGTAGACAAGGAATTGAGGTGTATGTGATCCCAGTTACATTAGAAACATCCCATCAATTACTTGTAAGAAAAAGCACTTCTGCATTCCTCAGAGATGCTGAAGGAAACCCCCAGGGAGCAGGAGGTGGTGGGTACACGATACCAGACACATCTGTTAGACAAGCCCTGCCCCTGTTACTCACTCGAGGTCTTCTCTGAAGCAATGATTTTCCACTCGTGTTTAGGACTCTGAACAGTAGCATTTGGAGAAAGACATCCAGTGGAGCTGCTACTGATCTGCTTGTGATCATTCTCACGTGGTGGCTTCTTCTGCAAAATCAAAAGGCAGCTACAGAAACCTAGCCAGAGACTACACCTCCTGCTCCCTCTGCTTCCCTGAGCTACTCCGTACCTACTGCAGAGCGGCACTTGGAGCACACTTAGCTCCTCCTGCAGAGCACCTCCCTACCCAGCAACAGCCACAAACCACCCTGCACCTTCCTCCTGGGACTGCTCTCATCCTGGGACTGCAGCTCTACACTGCTGGAGTCGGAGCAGGAACCATTTCAAATCCCTGGAAGAGTCTGCCTCACTGACAGCATTTACAAATGCAAGGCAAGAGCTGCATGCAGTGGGACACAACTGAGCTACCAACTAGAAGCCTCTCACAGCTCTGCTCCTGAACTGGAGTTCATTATATAATGCTATTTGGAAGTGAATTAACTATTCTCTTCATTCCCTGAAGACAAATTAATTTCGCCTCAGTTCCTCTCTGTGCTCAGATTAGCTGTTTCTTGGATTTTACTCCCTTGATACTTCCCAGTAACAGGAGATTTCTGCTTCCTTTTCATCTGCAATTAAATTTATACTGTAGCTTACATTATTTCGCTCAGTTAAGAAAACCCTCCAAATTTCCCATTTCAGCCCAGTTGGCTGGGGCGGTTCAGGCTCTTCCTGAAGCCCAGAAGTTGCTGTGCTGTCTGTTCTGCTCAGCAGCAGAGTGTGTGACCACAGTCCCAAGTTTGTGATGCTTGCAGAGTTCCCTGGAGCCTGATCTCCATGGAAACTGTCACAAGACTTCTAAAACACAACACCTAGTGCCGATAAGCTCACACAGAGGAGCTGCACTGCTACACTCAGCTCTCCCTGAACATCAGCTCATTGGTGGGCAGCGTTTTTGGTGTGGCTGAATCTCCATCCAGTTAACCCCCTGCGCTCTTAAACTGCCTCGACCCTAACAGAAAATACAAACTTCTGTAATTCAAAAACTTAAAAGTTACAATTTTTCCAAGACTGGTGTTAGATCTCCCAACTGTTTAGAATGTCTAAAGTCGGTGATTCTTCTTATCGGAAAGGATTTAGAAAAAAGTTGAGGACCCCTGGTCTTATTTCTGAAAATGAACTTTCTGAACCTTCGCCTCCCCACTCCTAAGCATTACAAGGAGTAGTATCCAAAGGTGGAGAAGTCTGTGAAGGCTTATTAAAAACAATTAAGAAAGTGGAAAATTAGCTGGCTTTTCATTTTCCTCTCTTTTCATTTCTAAAATCCATGTTCTGGGGTGGACAGTGTTTTGCTAAAAGTTCCAAGACGTAAACTTTTTGTATCAGCATGTTATAAAATATTACAAGACATCTGCTTCAAATTCAGTGAATTTAAACAAACTTCAGGTGTATAAAACAACTGATAATTTACATCTGTTAGTCCCTCTTTATTCTTTGTGGTTAGCCTCTGTTTTGCTAAGCTGTGTGGTTTTCAGGAGTTGAGAAGGATTATACCTGGTTAGAAATGAAAAAAATGAAAATAATTAAAAACACCCTTTCAAAAAGCACAGGACTGACTTGCACTCAGTCAAAACACCTCTAGATCAGAGAGATCTGGCAGCTGCACTACCAATGCAGCTGAACAAAGGGAACGGACGCTGGCAGCTGAAGGATTAGAACTTGGATCTGGAATCTCTCCCTGGGCCAGAATTTCCCAGCAGCATTCCCCACTGCAAGCCAAGCGGCCCGAGATTCTTTACAGCCTCTGGATAACTCTGTACAAAGCCTCGGTTGACTTCCTACAGCTGAGTGCTCGTCTGCCTCTTCTTTCTTCTAACAGCCAAGATTGATTTTGAAGTCAAACCCAGAGCACTGGGTTTTGCAAAGGCTCAGTCTGCCAAAAAACCAGAGGCTGAGACTGTACCCCTGCCTGCAGCAGCTCTGAAGGAGAGACTTTCTCGTGGCATATTTCTCCATGACAGCTACTGCTGCTTTCTCTGCTGGCACAACACAAGACTTCAGGTGTGCTGTAACCTGCTCCAGTCTAGCTGGGGTTACCTGAGGCTGGCTGCAATTTGTACCTGCACAAACTGAATGTGGTCATCCTCACTGCCATACACCTCAGCCTGTCCATCTAGCAGATTTCCATCAAGCAGCTTGTGATCAGCTGAGTAGTACAGCGTTTGCACCTGCAAAGACAACAACAGAACACCCATGTGGCTGCTGCCCCGGCGCTCCTCAGCTACAGCACATCCCCCCGGCACACCCTGCTCCTCGCTGCGCCCGAGCTCGCCCAGGGGCACCACTAAAAGGAAGCAGATGTCATGGTGGCAATCTTCAAACAGGGGTGGAGGGTCCACACCTTCTCAGCTTGAGAGAGACATCTTCCTTTTCCATAGGCTTCTGCTGCTTGGTTTTCCAGCACAGAAACATTAGACAAGCAAAAGGCACATTAATTTGCAGAGTTACACAAATTCACAGTCTCATGCAAAGCATTTTTCCTTATCCCTGCACACAAGTTTTCTTGCTTGAAAAATACACATATTTATCTCCATCAAAAAACGTCAAGAGAAGCCAACAGTGGACTCTAAAAGAAAGGTATGGGAACGAGGGAAGACAACACGAATTTAAGCTCTGGAGGGAACTGTTGTCCACCACTGAACATCAGATGCAGCTGTTTCAATGAAATGCATCTGAGTTTCAACACGATCAAAGCTTGTTCCAAGAGGAAATACACACTTGAGAACATACGACAGTATCAACATGTACCTTTGCCTATACAAGTGTTTCTGAAGATCTTTCATGCTTGCAAATAACAAACTCGGAAAATTCCGACGTTCCACGAGATTTGGCAAAGCCTGTAGCCAATTAAAAATTTTGCCTCCCCGCTAATTTTTCCATTAACCACTGCCCAGGCTACATCTACTATCAGTATTCATGAGTAAAGCCATTTAACAACACACAACTTTCAAAAGAATGTATCCTGTAAAAGGAGTAATAAACACCATTAAATCATCATCATCGTTCTCTGCCCACAGCGGATTTTCTTAGGAGAACTGGGGCAGGACTGCTGCTTCTGTACGTGTCAATACACTTGAGGGTTCTTCTTGGTTCTTCAGCCTTGGTATCCTAGTTTTGTTAATAAACCTATGGGGAGATAAACCAACGGGGAGGAACAACCATTAGAAGCTTTTACTTACTGTGCATTTACAAGCAAAACCTGCAAGAGGAAAACATCAAGAATCTACGGCAAGTCCTCAGTTACCACCTCCCCAAACCTACAGCGAGATACACGCCACTCTGAGGGCACTATACAGCAACAGGGAGCAAAAAGGGAAAGCAGAAGACCAGACTGAACAGTTCATTCAGCTCACCTGAACACCCCCCCAGTTTCTCAGCTTAGGGGTACCTACAGTAAAATTTAAATTCTTTAGGGTCATAGTTCAAAAAGTGAAAAAAATTTAAAAAAATTAAAAAGTAAAAAGGGATCATCCTTCATAATGGCTTTTTCGTTTAAAAAAAATAAATGTTGAATCCCATTTTCTTGAAGACTAACCTCTTCCATGAGATCTTCCAGGCTGTCTCCGTTCTCCCAGATGCTGCGCTGTACCCAGTTGATTACCTTTGTGTACAATTTGCCATTGCTGGGTAGGCCAACATTGTCTTCCAGCATTATTTCAAGCTTGAAGGAGAAGAGGAAAGCCTGATTACTCCCTAGGAATTACCCTGGTACGTGCAGCGTGCTGTACTTGACACAGTCAGCATTACTCTCACTTTACCTCGGAGGAGCTGCCCAGGCTCTGGAACTAAGCAGAGTGTTTAAGCACAACCACAGCTACCTTCTGCACTTGGAAAGGACGACAGTGTGTCCTCTCCACAGTTAAGGTTCAGAGCATATGAATATTACACAGATCCATAACTGTCGCTCTGTTGGCAGAAGTCAATACACCAAGTTTTCCTTCCCCCAAAAAGGAAGCCATCCTTGCTGGTTGCTCTTCAGAAATCCTGTCCCAGAAGGAATTCTACAAAGCCAAACTAACCTTTAGCCGTGGGAGTTTGAGAAATTCCTCCTGTTCTGAAATCTGTACAAGGTGTTCCTGTATGTAGCCATCGATCTTGTTCAACAAACGGGAGTCTCCCATGGAACTGGCAAAGTTCCGGTAGGAGATGCAGCTCTGCACATCCATCTTGGACAGCAAATAGTCACCACAGACCTGGGAAGGGAAAAGCTGCATCTTAGTTCACAAGGAGACAAGGTTTTTATGCATTTAAATGATCCACCCCAACATACAGCAACAGCTGTTTTGTGCCTGCAGGACAGTGACTGTCTGCCGTCGTCCCCATGCCAGAGCTGGAAAGGACACGTTGCCTTCCATAGGAATATGCAAATTTAAATGAAAAAGTCAGATGCATTTGGAAGTTGCTGACACGACACTGGCCCCCTGCTTTTCTACAGAACACCCATTACAACCTCCTTAGTCAGGTGAGGTGAATCCCTATCCCTTGGAAAAGTTATCCCCCTCCGTGGCATCAAGCACTACCAACTTTATATTCAGGAGGGTGTGGATTATTCTTTTTTCCAGGTTCAATTGTGTCCCCAACACAAGCAAGCACAGCACTGCTCCCACAGACCCCAAGGTGAGCAACCAGCCAGGACTCCAAGCTGTTTTCCTCACGCAGGTGCACAAACTCCAACCGTGAGTTCAGAGACCCCCTCAGCACAAACACAACTCATGTGGGAGCAGCGCTCACTGCTGGCACCTGGTCACTGCAGCGCCAAGGGACACCTGCAGAAGCTTCACACCGACACACAGGCATCACCTTCTGCCTCACTAACACCAAAAAGCACAATGCTGTCAGCTTGGGAAGGCAGAAAGGACTTCCAGAGGAGCTGAGAACTGTACCTGCTTAACCCTCTCCATCTTCAACCTCTTTGCTGCAGAGTATACATCTTTAACCAGCTCTTTGTCAGCTTTCAACCTATTAAAGACAGAAATTTATCTTTGTTATCATTTTGATCTTCCAAACCAAAGCTTACTCTCTCTGCTTTCTGTGAAAACCACTTACTGAGCAGTGTAGGCATAATTCAACAGAACTTCCACAGCCTCTGGATTGAGATCATCGAACTTCACGTGGGACACTCCGTGGCAGTCACTGTCAGTGTTGAAGATTTCAAACAGGTAGGGGCTGCAGCAGGCCAGCACAGCTCGGTGTGCCAGCATCTCGTGGCCACACACCTGCAGTCAGAACACAAACAGAAAGCTCACATGCTGGTGAGGAATTTTTGGAATTACATCTGTATTTTGATAGTATAAAGGGAAAGCCACAGTTCAAGTGGATCCCACAGATCAAATCGGTTTTTCCAATCAATAGTCTCTGTCTGGAAAACAATGTCAGCATCACTCCTCTCAAAGCACATCTGATTTATTTTTTTGCAGTGTACATTTTTCAGGAAAACTGGCCTCTGAAATGCCCTCTCTCCCGAGCAGTGAGGCACACAGAGCCCTCAGGGGACAGGACACGGGTACCTGGAGGCGGACGTCGCAGAACTGGCCGCTCTTCCGTAAGGCATTGAGTTTGGCAACGGAGGACTCGATGAAGTTCTCATCTTCAAACATCAAATATCCATTGGGAATCATTTTGGTGATGGCTTGGCTGCAAGGAAAAGGCATAAAGGTTATGGACACAATGTCATGCTTCGGTGCAGGAGGACTATTAACACCCTGTTTGCAAACAGACATTCAGGGAGGATAAAGGGGTTCATGATTTTCACAGACCAAGGCCACAGCTCTTAATTCACATCACAGGAGGTACCAGGTTCAGAACTACACCCTGAACCTGTGCCAGCTCCATGGGAGCAAGCTGGAAGTCCCTGGATTACACAAGAAGCTTCACTCCCCTCTATAAAGATCTTATTTGGGACATTTATCACCAGCTCTCATTATTCATCACCACTTTCCACTCACTATCACACTGGTCAGCTGCATTTTTTGCACAGCTACATTGAAAAATAAGAATTTAAAGTAACTGGTGAAGTAGAATAGAAATATTTTTTGTTTAATTTTATGAGTAATGACTCAGTATTTTAGAGCAGCTGGAACTCGTGAAACAACATTATGACCAACAAAACGACCACGGATTTTAAGTCATCTTGAAGCTAAAACAACCTCCCCTGAAGATCTTACCCATGTATAAACACATCACCTCAGGAGAACTGGTCCAAGGCAGGAAAAATAACTTCAGGAAACTAACTTTTTGATCTGGAAGCTATTTTGTAGCTCTTTCAATTGATTCACTTTTAGTTATGCACTTACAGGAAAAGCCCACTTTCCAAATAGGAAGCTAATTAAGAATACTAAAATATTACCCTGATGTCACCTAATGAATTAAAAATAGTAATTAAAAAAAAAATCAAATTTGTAACTTTGAGCTACTAACACACACAAAAGTACAGTTTCTCAAAAATTGCAGAGGAAAGTATATGTGGGATACTACTAATGTCACCAGCAACAATTTGTATTTCCATCTAAGGTGTAAGAAAATTCTGAAGATCAGAGTAAATGAGAAAAACCCAAAACAGAAAAAGTGGAGAGCAAAAATCAGTAGCAGAAATAGCAAAGCCCCCCCCAAATAATTCTGGTATTAATCCATTTATTTTCACTTACCACTGCAAGCATTTGACCCTAAACTGGCAACAGTACTCTTAATTACAAAGATCATTATCCATTTATCGTGTTTAATTAAAAAAGGACAGCAAGGGTTAAAATCTGCAGCATTTCAGCTAAAGTATTAACTACTGTACACACAGTTAGTGGTATCAACTCACCTAACAAATATATGACTGTAAATTTAAAATAGTCCAATGGTATCGCTGTGTTAGAACAGAGCACTTGAGTTTCCGTGCTCTGGGGAGATGTTTGTTGAAATGCAGAAGCAGCTGCAATATGGATTCCAAAACTATCAGGCTTGAAGATGATGTAATAATGTCCTTATGAGCTATAGACATGAATTTCTTCTGTGATAATCATTCATCATAACCTGCAACAAAGGAGAAGTTATCAAGTAAGGGCAACAGATAGTGCTACCCTGTATTTCAGATAAAACTTCCACGCTGTGTCAAAGTACAAGTTCCTGACCCAAACAAACAAGCTCACAAACAAGGTGTTCTTCACAAAAAGCAAACAGCCTGAAAAATTCCACATTGACACCAACACATTCTCATGCCTAATGAGAGATCAACCACACCACTTGTTAAACCCCCAAAGACAAGCAAAGGGCTAAATTAGTGCTTAGAGAAAAAGTGAGAAGATCTGAATCCCATTTTCAAACAATTCCTTACCAGCTCTGCCCTTCAGCACATCCTATCCCAGACCATTACTGCTTGCACCAGTAAGTAACTTGCAAGTAACACAACAAAAATACTATTGTAAAATATAATTTTAAAGAAGACCCCGATCCACAAGCCTCCTACCTTTGGCTTTTTCTGTGCTCATCTACTTATAGCCTTCTTCTACCGAATGCCTAAAATTGTCTGACGATGGATTAAGGACATGTCTGAAATGACTGGGCATGTCTCCAGTCTCTGGTACTTCCAAAAGGATTTATGAAGTCAGAGACCACTATCTGGATGACAGCTTTCCCTGGTGAAAAGTCTGTGAACAGAATCAGCCGGGTTCTGGTCGAGCTCTGCGCTGGGATTCCACCTTCTTGTGGGCTCTTTATGCCGGGATTTTCGGGGAGGGCACACGAGGAGGAGGAGCAGCAGCAGGGAGGGAACAGGCAACAAACACCCACTCTGGAACTTTCCATGACCCTGATGCCACCTCAGGAAAACCTCGAGCACTCCAGCTCCAAAACTCTCCTCATATCTACACAGTAAATGCCACATCGGGAATCGGGTTTCCTAAAAAAAGTTGCCCCCGTTGCAGGGAAGAGCCCCGGTGCCCCGGTGCTGCCACCCGGGTGTCCCCGGGCAGGAGCTGCGTGTCCCTGGTCCCTCGGCAGAGCAGCAGCTCCAGCGGGAGGCTGATTCCCGGCAGCGGCAGGGGGCATTATCCCGCCGTATCCCAGCTCCACGGCACACCGCTCCCAGCCCCGCGGCCCTGCAGACAACACTCCGGGCAGGAAGAATTAACTGTCATTAAGTTTGGCTGCTGGAACGGGTACACCCCCTCCTCCAAGGAAGGAACACCTGCTCCAGAGCTCCATCCAGCTGGAATGGAGAACCCTGGAACGCTGGGAGGACCCTGGGACTACAACCTTCTACTTTAAGGTCAGCCTGCTGTTCTAGGAAAAGAAATCTCAAAGATTAAAGGTGTATTCTTTTTATAATCCTACAGGCAAGTTCTGAAATTGAAACCAAGCTCTATTTACCAAATATTTAATTAAGCGTTTGGCAGTCAACACTTCTCATGTGGGCACAACTGCCATAATCACTGCAGGTTTCAAAGTGATCCAAACTTCTCAGAACAGAGCCTGACTCCCCAAAGATTCACCTCAACCAAAACACTTCCAGTTACAGGACAGCCAGTCAAACAATTCCAAACGAATCTCAGCACCGGCCTCGCTCAGTTTACATCTCTGCGCACGTTTTGTCACATTCTGCTGTAGCATATCAACTTTATTTCAAGTGTTATACCACTGTTCTTGTGACCTTGAAGACCTAAAAAGGCCATCCCAAATAATTCTGGGTTGCAATGGAAGATTTGTCTCTCGCAGTCCTCTGTGCGTGACATCAAACCCACACGTACACATTGGTGCACCTCAAAGCATTGTCCAATTTGAATATCTGAGAATGTCTTAATTATTGCCACAGAGTTTCAGTGCTGGTTTGTGTGTCATGGCTAATATTATTACTCAAAATAGCATTAAACAGCATGAGCAGATTCATTACTTTCCACATTCTTTTTGGTTTGGTGTACTACTGCTAAAACAAAAGCCAAACTATCAGCCAAAATCCACTGAAAAGCCAAGAATGCTGCATTTTCTGCATTAAAGGTTATAAACAGGTACTGCAAACAACCTCTTCCTACAAATTATTTTAAAAATCTAAATCACTTTCTCATTACCTTTCTCCCCCTTGCTTATACTCCCTTCTAGCTCACCACAGGCAAGAACCATGTGTGGCTTTTTTTCACAGTTTTCCGGGATTTTGAATTTGTTTGAAGCCAAGTGTGATGTTCCCAGATCATTGCCACTCAGGAAAATCCTGGTGCCTCTGAAGACTTTTCAAGCTCCACCCAAATGCACTTCTTTAAACACTTTGAAGCTACAAAACTGGCATCCCGGAATGGGAACAACACGTTCCACTTGAGAAAACTCTTACTTGAGAGCTCCCTGCACTTACTTTTTAAATGAAGCAAAGAAAAGAAACCAGAGTGATGTGTGAACTCTGGATTTCTGTTCTAGTTAATCCTGAGGTTGGACAGTGGTGACAGCCCTTCGATCAAGAGCCGATCACGCTGTGCTGCCCAACGCTCACGTGGTGTGTTCCCACGTCACGGCTGTTCCCAAGCACGGGAATGCCAGGACTCAAATGTCTGCCCAGCTGCTCCACTCAAACACAACTGTGCTGGAATAACTGTGGTTCCTGAACACTTCACGTGGGGCACAGGCTGAGATTCTCCTCTGCTGCATGTGTGTACCACTGGGCCATGAGAGAGTCACGGCTCGTAACACACTCGGAGATAAACTGGCTGCACGCACTGGCTTCCAGAAGGGAAACTTCCTCCTCTTAAATTCATCTTTCCATTTCACTGTATGTACATTTAAAGGTGCATTTAAGAAGACTCACCTAAATAACCATGATACTAAGTCTTCTCATCCTTCACTAAACTATCCTCTTATATATCTTGTAAATGCTGCTGGAATATGATTAGCTCAGTTACAAGAGCAAATAAATGTAATAATTAATACACTTTAAATTCCTAATTGCATTCAGCATTTTGAATCTGCACAACCCAATGTTTTATTAAAACAGTTGTTCGCTGCAGAAAATATTCCAGCATTTAAAAAACCTTCCCCAAGATTATTACTGGAGCATCTCAAACCCTTTACCATGCCCTAGGACTCCCCTGCAGAGCCACCTGTAGGACCTGTGATCTCTGGTGAGGCACCAAGACAAGCTCCAGAGGCAAAAGTCACCTTGCCCATGACCCAACAACACAGGGAGTATCTCTTTCACCTCTCACCTTTAATACAGTCCACTTTCCATGTGCTGTATTTCACTGGAAAGGCAGACAAAGCCCTTGCTCTGTGCCAAGTTTGCACAAACTTTTTTGTCACATTAAGGTATTACCTCTTCAACTCACAAGTGAAGCACTACCTTGGGAGAAAGTCAATACCTGTTGAAATAATGATGGACACTCAACTGACACTTGTTGGGACAATGAAACAAAAAAGGAATGTAACACCTCTGTAGGTGCTTTCTGGCTTGTCACAGCCCAGCTCAGAAGAAATGTAGGTCACACCTACAACTGTTCACAGTCCATTACCTGTATCAGAAGATAAAACCAGACGTCCTCAAAACATTTCTTTCAGAGATCAGCACTTATTTATGATACAAACACACTATCTTTTCATGTCTGAGTTTGCACTGGTCCACGTCACGGACCAAGACACGTATTAACATACTTTACACCACTAAACAGGCTCGACTTCTTTACACCAGGGGTTTAAAGTAAGACTCAAGATTCACAACAATTTGTTTTGCTTATTCACTTCTCAGCTGATTTCCACTGAAGATTTAGTCTCACTGATAACTATGACTTGTAGACAAAATTGCTCTATTTTGCTGCAAATCAACCTCAGTTGTGCTCCCACCCCAGCAATGAGGAGAGAGGGAGGGAATATTTGCTGTCCCTGGGTAAGAACTGAACGGGAAGGATGGAGTACTGTGGACCTTTTCCAAAATCTCTGACATGCGGCCCCAGAGATGCAATACTTGGACTGTCCTCTATGGAGAGCAAGCCTGGAGAGCTCTTCCAAACACACATTATGCATGCACACTTTAAAAATTTATAAGCAGCAGGCTTTCTGCTTGACTGTTACTGCTGTTCCAGCGACAAGCTTCAGCTCTGACACCTCAGCTGCCCATTTAGCACTCGCTTCCAGGACTGGCCTCCCACGCCTCCGAGTCCCAGCACTGTTCATTAGTCCCCTTTCCACACTGCTCCTGCCTTTCCTCCCCTTTCTCACGTAGTCTTTATCTACATCTCTTTTTTCAGCTTCTGCCTCACATCCACTCTACTAAAATCTGAGCTCTTTCCTCCCCCCTCCCTCCCTCCTCATGGGTTTCTTTTTTCCACTAATAGACACTTCCCACAGTTCTCTAAACATCTGTCACACAACCAAATTAGTGGGGTTTGTTTGTGTGTCCTCCTGGTCTCCCACCCCCCCATTCTGGGTAGTTTTTGCCTTTCTTACCATCTCCTGCTCCTTATGAACTCAAGCTGAGGAAAACAAAATCAGACCTATTTACAGCAGCTTCCTAACCGGAAAGTATTCCCTCGCTGTTGCACCCTGTGCTCAGGAGTCAGGCCTGTGGCTAAAAAATCCACTTTCTAAAATTAAACCAATCTCACCATTGAAGCACCACATCCTGCTTGGCTTCTTATTTTGCAGCTCCCTGACAGAAGAGAATAAATGTGGTGTCTACACACCCATCACTGGAAACAACAACAAAAAAATCCTCCCTTCACAAACCACACAAATAAAGAGTGACATGAGGCTGTGTTTCCATTACTCCACCACCACTCATCTCCTTAGGAGTAACTCTGCCTCTCACTTTGTCAACATTCCTCTATCCTCCATAAAAACCATAACCAATCCATCCAGGTTTTACTGTCCATGGGAATTCCGGGTGAGGGAACAGTGAGGGTGCCAATGCGAAGGTATTTTCTAATGCAAAGGCATTTTCTACCTTGAAGCGCCTCTGAAGAATTCCACAAAGCTGCTGGAAACTGGTGCACACCGGCAGAAAATACTGTACTTCTGCCCACCCACCCCCCCGAAACAAACAAAAACCCAACAAACCCCGTGGTCATTCATCCTCACCAGCTTTCCCCAGAAGCACTAACGTGGGCTGACAGCCCACATCTGGCTGTATTATCCCCCAGTTCCTAGAGCGGGTACAGATGACAGAAAGGGTCGTGACATTGGCAACCAGCTGTCAGCACACGTTGTTCACCCCTATTTCCTGCAAAGCCCGGGACTTCCGCGGTCTTTTCCCCCCAGTTACTGCCGAGGGTTCAGGGAGGTGGCGCTGGGGGAGGCAACGCTGCCCTTGGCCCCGCAGCCCCGCAGAGCGCGGGGAGCCCCGGCCGGGGTCACACCACAGCCCCGCTGCCCCCACAGGCACCGAGCGGCCTCCCGCCCTCCAGGCCGTGCCCACACGGCAACTCCGCGGCCCGAGGAGACGGGCCCCGAGCACCAACAAAGAGCGGCGGGGCCGCAGCGCCTCCGGCTCCCTCAGCGCGGGGCGCCCGCCCGGGGCCGCCGCCCCGCCCGCTCCCCGGCGCCGAACAAAGAGCGGCCGCACGGCCCCGCCGCCCCCCGCCCGCCCTACCTGGTGCCTCTGAGCGCAGACGGCGCTGAACATATTGGGAGCCTCCGGAGTGCGGGGGAAGCCGGTTGCAGGGGCAGCCCCGGCCCGCCGGGAACAGGGAGCGAAGGGCGCGGAGGGCGCGGCGCTGCCGGGGGAGAAGGAGGGGGAGGGCGGCGGGAGCGGAGCGGGAAGCGCGGCCACGGAGCTGCGGGAACACGCAGGGGCTGCGCCTCGGACCGTTCGCCTGCGCGCGGCGGGAGGAAGCGAGGCAGGGAGGGAAGGAGGGAAGGAGGCGGTGCTGGGGCGGTGATCGGCCCCGGTCGGCCGGGAATCGAGTCCGGCCGCTCCGCCCTCCGCGGCCGGGGCGCTGCGGACAAGGCGCGTCCGCCTCAGGGGCGGCGGGAGAACGGCCGGGCCCGTGAGGGCTGAGGAGGAGGAGGTAGGGGCGGACCCGCCGTGCCCGTTTCTGCCGGTACCCGGCGCCGCCGCGGGGTTGCTCGCAGGGCTGAACCGCGAGCACAGCTGGCTCGGTGACCCTTGGTTTTTCAAACCTGGTGCGGCCCGTGTTCTTCAGCCATGGCACCCCCTCAGCTGTGACACCCCCTCAGCCATATCATCCCCTCAGCCATGTCACCCCCTTAGCCATGGCCCCCCCTCAGCCATGACTCCCCCTTAGCCATGATCCCCTCAGCCATGGCCCCCCTCAGCCATGTCACCCCTTCAGCCATGATCCCCTCAGCCATCTCACCTCCTCAGCCATGTCATCCCCTCAGCCATGGCCCTCCCTCAGCCATGACTCCCCCTTAGCCATGTCACCCCCTCAGCCATGTCACCCCCTCAGCCATGTCATCCCCTCAGCCATGGCCCCCCTCAGCCATGTCACCCCTTCAGCCATGATCCCCTCAGCCATCTCACCTCCTTAGCCATGTCATCCCCTCAGCCATGGCCGCCCCTCAGCCATGACTCCCCCTCATTGCTCTGGGCTGTAGTTCAAGGGGTCATATCTAGTTGACCAAAAAATGCCATGCTTAATGCTGGGAACTCTCCCTGGCAGCCTGCCCTGTGTGTGAGGCAACGCCAGCTCCATCTCGCCTCTTCCAGCACCTTGGAACCCCCTGGGAACGGCATTTTCCCAGCTGGATGAGAAATATCCACACACTCTCTTCACGATAAATCCTGTCTTGCCAGGAAAAGTAATTTGAAAACATCCCTGCTGATAAATGAGGGGTATTTGAAGCCCTGTCTGTTTGTTATGTGTTTGTATGTGAGATAGTGCAGCGGGTTCCTGATTCATGGCTGGGCCTGAGGGCTGCTGCAAGATCATCATAAATAATCCACGGACCGGATGAAGGCTGAGGCTCCATGTTTGCTTCCTGATTTAAAGTGCCAAGGTCACCTGGAAGGCAGCGATACACTTCCCTGTGCAATTTCCCTGTATGCTTCCTCCGGATTCGGAGGCCGCCTTGGTCAGGAAAGAGGAAACCTGTAGATTATGTTAGATACAGCTTCAGTGTCTTGCCGGTCAAATGTGCGTGATATACTGTCATATATTATAATATTTACCCATTTCTCTATAATTTTTCAAGAATCTCGGTGCAGAAGTGTGTTTCAAAACACTGAAGTTGGGTGTTTCTGAGATTTCAAGCAGAAAGTGCTTCAAAATACTGCAAATAATGGTCTTGTCTCCTCGGAAGCAGGCATTAAAGCTGTAGGTATATTCCTCACCTACACACCTCTCTGAGATACACAGTGCCCACACTGCAGCTGAGCCCTCCCCAGCTTCTCACTTTGCCTGCAGCAAACAGGACAATCCCGATTTCCCTCAGACATTCTCACTGCCTCCTTTCAGTTTTTAAATCACCAGCCACACCTCAGTCCTGCCTTCCCACTCTCTGCTTGCTTTGTGAATGAAGTTTCTTATCAGGGCCATTGTAATCAGAGGCAAAGCTGGGAGGGAGCAGGAGGTGAAGACAAGAGACAGGAACCATGATCAAATAGCTGGGATGTTCCTTAATTAAGTAAATCTCGGGATTACGCAAGCTGCTGTTCCAGTTTTCTCAGGAAAGGAGATGTCTTTATGAATCACCGTCAATTTTCATTATCAGCCACCGACTGAGACGTCAGAGAGCAAGAGTAGCATCTTCCCCACAGCACAGTTAGCAGATGAGTGTTCCCAGTTCTCTTCATGTAGACAGGGGAACACGTTTGGGATTTTGGGAAGCATGTCTAAGCTCAGGCAGCATCTCCTTTGGGCCAGTTGCATTCTGATGACCCAAACTCGCTCCTGGAAAAAAAAGGTTTCTTTCCTGTGCTTCTTGCTTAGTAATCAACATGAAACTATTTTACATCATTAAAACACCATTGTTCTGGACAACTGTATTTCCTGTGATGATGGAAAAGACTTCTATGACATGCAAATACTTTAATTTCAAATTGCTAGAAACTTTGCAATCCTTCCCAGTGAAACTCATGCTAAATCTTAATTGATTTCTGAAGAAGAACACATTATTGGAAGGGACTAGTGGGATTGAGTTGGAAAGCCCTCTTGCTTTTCATGCCAGTGGTGTGTTCCTCCTAAGCCAGCTGGTTTGTAGGTGTCCCTGACTCCGATGTGGCTCTTCTGCTGGTCCCTGTCCCCACATGTCTCATCTAAAGATCTAATGGCTAAAGGAAAGGCTGCATTTGTTAATTCTGGATATTGCAAAGCCTTGATGTCATAACATCAAACTCTGCTTCTGACAAAGCTGTGTTGTGAAAACCACGTGAGAGGGGAAAATATTAGATTTGGTGAGAACAAAATACGGGGCTTGGATTGCTGCACTAAAAATGGAGAAAATGCAGAAAAAATAAGCTAGTCCTAGAAGTAAGAACAAGACCTTTTTCTCTTCACATAAAGACAAATCATTCTACAATATGTCTTTAAATACAGCATCACAGAGTGTGGCCAGACTAGCACAGCTCAGTGCAGTGCAGCACCTGAGCCAGGGACACCCCCAGCCAAGGATCTGGGCCCTGCTTTGGTTTTAAAGAGAAAAATTGTTTCTATGAGTGAAGGAAATGCTTTGTGAAACCCAATACAATTTAGTGAATCGTCATTTATTGTGTATATATTTAAATTATATATAGATATGTATTGCAACTGAAGGTTCCTTTTGTTCTCTGTAATTCTCACACCGGTCTACTCATCCATAGCTTTTCCTTGCTGCATTTTGGAGAGGTTTTCCATAATTTATTCTGGTAGCAGAAGTCTTTGTGTAGAACACATTTTGTCTGTGCCTTGGCTCTCAGAGTCCTTAGCAATGACATTTTAATGTTGTTTGGGCTGTGTTGGGATTGATGGTCCACACTGGACTCTTTCCTGTAAACTCTGGCACCTCGTTTGCCATCTGGCTGGCTGATAAGAGCTACTCTGAGCAGGGCACTTCATCTCCTTTCCTTTCCCTGTGGCAAAGCAATGATGATCTTGGATAAATCCTTTACTTAGGAGCAAAGATTGTAGGAAATTTATAAGCACTATGGAGGAGTATTAAAAGACCCAGGTTTAATAGCCATGGCCTTACATTTTGAAGGCATGTTCTCTATCAAGTCTCTGTTCATCTTTCTTGAACAATGTAAACATCTTCCCCTTCTTCCTTCCCATTCTTCCACCAGAGTCACCTTCCTTGATTTGTGCTGGACAGAAAGCCAGAGCCTGTCTGCCACAGGGCTATAAATTATGCCTTGTCTCATTTCCATTAAGCAAATAGAAGTCTCTCTAATTAATTCCATTGGATTAAGTCCACAGAAAATGTACAGAGGATTCCGAGAGAGCTGCTAGTTAATGTCTTAAAAAAACCCCTTCTTCTGAATACCTGTCCTTGAAGGATCAATCCTGCCATCTCAAAGACAACAGCTTTTGGGATGAAGCCTCGTGTGAGCTCCCAGCTGCAGATATATCTTGCACAGAGAAGATTGCGACAATTTTTGAAAAATTACAGCTTTTATAACTCTTTCAAGACAATTCTCCCCAGGGAACTGTCAGCAGATCCATCCTGGGCATGGAGATCCTACTTTCTTTATGTTACAAGTTATTTTCCCTGGCCTGGGACAGTATTTCACCCAGATGTAACATCAGTTCACAAGTGTGGATGTGTTCAAAGCAGTACCTGTCCTGGCACCATTCTTGGAGCAGACAAATCAAAAGCTGATATTCAGATCTGATCCCCAGCAAATGGAGTGGCACATTCGTGGCTGCCCCATCCCTGGAAGTGTCCAAGGCCAGGTTGGAGCAACCTGGTCCAATGGAAGGTGTCCCTGGCCAGGGGGGTGGAACGAGATGAGCTTTAAAGTCCCTTCCAACCCAAACCAGTCTGGGACTCTTTGGTTTTAAGGAGGCTGGACTAAAGTCTGATCCTTTGGAGTACACATGTTCAAGAGTTTCTGATCGGGCATGAGCTGTTAAAAAATCTCTAGTTTATGGCTTTCCTGTAGAACTTGAAATGTGGTTATTGTTTATTTAGGACCAGGAGCCTAGTTAAAATTAAATGCTTTCCAGCTGTATTAAGTTGTGGTATTTGCAAATATGTTCTACTTGTACATTATAAAAATGCTGATTCTTTCCATACACCTGTAGGTCTTTCGTGCTTCCATAAGGACAATAGTTTCTTTGGCTGAAACATCCTGTCCAGAGGGTTACAATAAAACACTTTGCACTTGAATTGTTTGCCTTCCTGACCCCTCAGCTTTCTGCCAGCTTCTGACTGTGCCTGCAAGTAAGAGCTTTGTACTATTTGTCCTTGAGGTTGCACTTACTAAATACGTTTGCTGCCTGTACTGCAGCCTGGGAGCTCCCTATTTGCTCCTCCTTCTTTTTATTTTTCTCCATCTGAAGCTACATCGTTACTAATGAAAAATCAAAACGTGAAGAAAAATGAGTTAGAAATTTTAAATTGTGAGTGTTTCTTCAAATATTAAGAATGATAACACTGTGAAATCTCTTTTACAAGCAAAGCTCTTTTTTCTGCTTTTACAGAAGAGCCCAGTGTCCCTCAATTTTATTTTTTTAATTAATGCTAACATAAAGCTATGAGAACAAAATTGATTTAGGAGTTGGACTGTTGGATTTGTAATCTCTGCACAAGCAGAAGGGTAGATTTCTAAAGTTACTTTAACTCTGCTTATATGTTTCAGCCACAATAATGCTATGACTAGCTTAATTAGGGGGAAAAAAAAAAAAGAAAAATGTAGAAAAACCTTTATGTCCTGTGAAAGGAAAGCTATTGCTGCTGTGAGAATTGCTATTCCTGCTGGCAGGAAGGCAGGAGGTTAATGAGAACCCCTCCTTGAGGGTTGCTTTTCTCAATTTTCTCATGTGCACAGGAACAAGCCAAAGGTGAGCTACACTGTTTCTTGATGAAGAGCAATGAATTAATTTTAAACTCCATCATTTATTCCACAGAACACAGAAATTTAGTGTAATCGTGTCCTCACTCTGTATTGACAGTGTCTGAAAAATAACTTTCTGAGACATGGATTCTCTTTGATTTCACCAGTGGCATGTCATAGGACAGAGCAGCACAGGGAAAAGTGTAAGGAGCACGTTTGGAGCAAGAGACACTTTTCCTGCATCACCAGTGTCTCCCCTCCAGAATCTGAATTACCCCACGGCCTTGAGAGGGGACAAAAAGGCTGGAGAGATTTAAAATTCCAGCACTCTGCCCATGGGGACAAACTAGATGCAGCAAGAGTCTGTAACATACACTGGGTGTCACGTCCCTGTGCCCTCCTGAGCACTGCACATTCCACTGGAAGGTCATGCCTGTCCCTCTTTGGCCCCACGAGAACAGCTACAGGCTCGTGTTACCCGGGAGCATTAATTGTGCTGGGTGGAATGCCCAGCTTATTCCTTTGAATGAATGTATGTGTGTGTGTATCCCACAGTGCCATCCTTACAGGCTGGGCATTAACCTACCAGCACAGCCAGGAGAGGCAGTTGAACAACAAACTCAATTTTTATTAAAATGAAACACTCTGTTTTGACCCTGGTGTTAAGGACTCAGTTATTGTCATATATAAGATGGAGAGTTTGGAACATGCTGTCTGTGGTGCCAAGATAATTGCTGTGTGTGTTTTGTTCCAGCTCCAAAGCTCTGCAGCCATCCCTACCAGCAACAGCAAGTTCCTGCTCCTGTCAGTTAAAAGCCTGTTTACCTTTGAACTCAGTGGGAACAAGAACCGGGCCCTTGTGCAACTGTGGGAAATAATTGACTGCAGTAACATTTCCATCAGCCCTGTGAGTTGATTTGAACCAGATTACTCAGGTAATTGCAGCAGGGTTTACTTACAGTTTTACATCCTTAATTACCACCCAAGTCTCCAGCATTAGGAATGATACGTATTTAGGGACAAGAGGAAAAGGCACTAGTGGTTTTCTACAAGCTGTTTCAGACCCAAAAACTCTCATGGCCACTCCAAAAACCAGAGTGTGTATGCAGCTTTTGTGAATTCTAGGAGATACTAGAGCAAACAAAGCAGATGTTCCTTTTATATCAGTCCTGAGGCCTGAAGTTTAAAAAGAAACCGAGAATGTTGTCTTGCTTTCCCCCAGAACTGATAATCTATCTTCATCTCTTAATTTTTGCCTCCTGTTCATTTATGGTCTGTCTTCTGAATGTCCTTTCTTCACTAATTTTCGTTGCCTGCTTTTATGACTTTTGGCAAACCCCAAGGTGATAAATTACTGACTCCTCATTAGAGAGAACAATCCCCGGTGGCTTTACCTTGTGGTACTTTTATGGGGTGCCTTATCTTTTCCTTTCACTTCTAAATGAACACATCTGATGTGTTTGATGGGAAAGGGGAAGCGGCATTACCATTTATAAAGTCCAGTTTGAAATCTGTAAGTGAAAGCTGGGTCCCTTTTGGTTTTGTAGTTTTTATGAGTGAATTTATGAGTGAATTTATTTGGAATTCTACCATACTTACTTTTCTTGAAGTTTTCCCTACCGTGATCTCTGATCCCATCACAAAAATGAATGACTGTAGTGTCACAGCAGCTCAGGGAGATTTACAGACCTCATTTTGCAGCTTTAGAAGCTGAGGCTCAAAAAGGCCAAGTCATTGGTTTGAGTCACAAAGGAAGAATGGAGCAAGACTGTGAGTTAAATTTGGAACACCCAGGTCCTGTATACACACTTTCACCCTAAAGCCATTGTTCTGGTGTGATGCAAAGAGCAATGTGACTCATGCACATACATGTCTTTTTTATATAACTATTTAGAACAGGACCACCTTATGAATATGAATAACCCAGGATGATTTTGGAGAGGAAATATCCAGAAAGATGAATTATCATTTGGATAAGATAAAATACTTGAGGTTTTTTAAGTCATCAATGAAGGCTGATGGCCAAAATAACTGGCTGGCTGCAGGTATTGCTGTAGTATCTTCCCATCCTTCCTAGCTACCTCCCTGAAAAATTAAGTCCTAGCACTAGGAACTGCGTATTTGGGGAAAGAATGGGTAATGGCATGGTCATAGTGAAAAGTTTGGTGGAGGAGATAGAACAAGGAACAGTCTCAAACTTTCCAGGACTTCTCAATTTCAGAATTAAAAACTCCAAACCCAACCCAACCACACAGGCCGAATGAAGGAGATATCATTTGACACTGTGACATCATTCCTGTCAGCACTAACCCTCCCTTACCCTTCTCCACTCAATCCATCTTTAGCCACAAACTAACTCTCTTGACAAACTTGACTTTGCCAGTCCTGACTCCTCCTTACCTTGGGGCTTGCTTAGCTCGTTATTATCCACGGCCATTTTTCCAGTCTCCATTCAAATTCCCAGGCCCACCTCTGGTTCCTCTGCCTGAAAACCCACCTCTGCCCACCACACCTCTCGACACTGGTTCCTTGGGAACTCTCTCTGCCTGCTCCAGGCTGCTCCCTCCCTCCCTCCCAGCTGAGGTCAGGGAGCAGCTGGTGGAGTTGGATGTCATTCCTCCCCTGGCAGAGGCTGAAACACTTGGTCTCCTGCCTCAGACCACCGGCACTGTACGTGCAGCTGCTGCTGTGTCCAGAGGAACAGGAGTGGGAAACCTACTCCTAGACATGGGAAACACATGTCCTAAGTCTGTGTGGTTGAAGCAAGTCAGTTCTGTGGAATAATCTTGGATCATTCACCTGCTGCCTCCTCTTTGTGCTGAGGGGCTGGGCAGATTCCAGGGACTAGGATGGCCCTGCAGTGTGCCTTTGGCTGGGTGTTGTGCTTCGCTCTCAGGGCATTGGGGTTTGGTGGTGGACACACGATTGAAATGGCTGAAATACAGAAAATGAGCTAATGGGGAAGAGGCATGAGCTGCAGCTGGACTAACATTCCCTTCAGGAGAAGGGGAAGGGATGACAACAGGTGTCACAAGAAGGGATCCCTTTCTTGCTGCTGTGCAAGCAAAGCAGAGATGGTCTACAACAGTTTATTGCACAGCCTGTTGGATTACTTGGGATGACTATTCTACAGTCGCCTGGAGTTCCATTCATAACAAACAAAGGAGGAGATTTTCAGGATGATGCTGATCTCCTATGAAAACAGACATTATATGTACATCCAGTGCCACCCCCTGCCATGAGCAGGGACACCTTCCACTAGCCCAGGGTGCTCCAAGCCCTGTCCAGCCTGGCCTTGGATGAAGCTGATGGGTGCATGACAAACGGTTATTCCCTAAATCCGTCAGTAATAGAGGACATAGGTTGAAACAGGTAAAAGGTAAATTCGAAACTTTAATTGAAGAAAGTGCTTCTTTAAATGACATGTAATGAACTTCTGGAATCCTGAGGAGGTGATGGAGGCTGATTTGGAATGAGATTACACAAATTCATGGATGCCAGGTACATGAATAGCTACTACAGGGAATAGTCAGAGATGTATCCTCTAATATCCCTAACTCAGGGCAGTAGGAGGGACCACAGGAATTGGCTCACGGGCTCTCCTGAAACACCATTTTCTGTTCCCAGTTGTCCATGAGATGGACCATTGGCCTGAGGGCCTATAAATAGGCCTGGGGTTGCTAATTATGTGTCTTAGATACTTGGATTTGCTTTAGTTTTGAGTACTACAGTACCCAATAATCTGTGAGCAGAATACAGTGTCCATAAACAGCAGATAAAACACTCAGGGGGATTGGGAAACTAACTACAGCCAGGCACAAAAATAACCACTTTGAATACATACTGAGGAAGAGTTTACTCCTTCATGGTCCAGCATTTTTGGTATCAAACAGAACTTGTGCCTAAAAGAGACAACCAGCATCGCTGCTCCGGTTTCCTGAGTCCTTTGGAGGTGTGGAAATAAGCAGTTTTGTACTTGCAGAGGTCTCTGGAGGCTGAATTCCAGGGGAATGGTACTGGAATGTAGTCCTTTTTATCTCTCCAGAAGCTGCCCACAGTTAGGGTGGGTGCAACCTGAATTTTGGGATTTTTTTAATGGCCCAACATACTCCTCGTGTTGTCAAACACTCACAGTACAGCAGTGATTAGCTTTGAAGCTGTTCTGAGCTACAAGTGACCCAATCTACTGCCAGCACATCACTCATCACAGCAAGTGAGAGATGTGGGGGGACAAAGAACCCCCATTTAAAGACAAGAGATGAGCCAGTTTGTGTAATTTTTTTAATTTGGGCTCACATTCCTTTCTGGGTCAGTACATTTGCTGCATATTGATTTTCCTGGAGTTACATAAGGCCTAAACCAGCCCTTTGTCACCAAAAGCAGTGCAGCTGTTTCCAGGACCATGAGTCATGCATGTGACTTCTCTTTTTAACTTCCCACTGGCTGTTTAAAAATACACTTTAAATCAGTTCTGCTTTTCAACGCCGAAGAGAAATGGCAGTAACTTTTCCCAAGAACTGGAGATTTGGGCCAAACATTAAGTTTGTGCTGAGAAGTTGTGATAAACTCAGATATTGACATGATGTTACAGAATATGGGAGATATATATCTGATTACATCTAAAATTCAGGTTGGAGGTACTGGAATTGTATTATTTAAGATATAGTGAAACAAATTAATGTTAGCAGCAGTGGGGAAAATTGAGAATTTCTGGCTACACTGGCACTTCTTTGGGAATGTGTTCATTTACAGTTAATTAAACACTAAAGCCTATGAAAGTGGGTCTGCTGAAAAAAATAATAAATGCAGGTACAGGGTGAGAGTGAAATTCTCGTCGAAGTATCTTGTGTAATCCCATCTGGATTAGCAAAACAACCACTGCTGATTTAGACCAGCTTTTCCTTGGCCTCTTCCTGTGGTGTTTCAGAGCTGTAACAACCTGGTCTTCATGTACTTGTTTTTGAACCTTGTTTTGTTTTGCTCCAACTTTTGTGCCAGGGGTCTAACCTGACCGGGATGTGCCTCCAAAGGGAACTCTCTGTGCTCTTCTGGAGTAACATCATGTCATTCCTGGCCTGGGTCCCTGCCATGATCCCAAGATGGAGCAGTCTGTGCTCCCAGCATCTCCCAGGTGCCTGCTGGGCCGAGCCAGACTATGGGAGCAGTGGCTTTACAGCACTTTAGATTGGATTTGCTGAAGTCACACCACTAATTGTACAATATTCACATATCATATTATATTTGTATGATAAATATGTGAAATCTGTATATTTGCACTCGTCACCTCTAAGGCTTTTGATCTGCTTTGTGAGCTGAGAGGACAGCATGTATCCTCCTGGCTGCTGTGTCCCAGGTCAAAAACTCAGGGAAGGGTTGTTGAGTGACATCTCCAACGTTGGTACAGTTCCAGTCACCTCACACACTTGCATAAATTTCAACAAATGAGTTATTTTTAGTAAAAAGAGTGGCAGAGGCACGATGATGCAAGAAAGGCTGAGACATGACTTGACAGTTCTTTTGTACATTATGAACCTCTCTGGTTTTGCAGGAAACTCAAAAGCCCGATGCAAGGTTTTTATGATGGCTTTTTCCAAGGCAAAAATCCATGGACTGGCTTCATACCACCAGCACAGTTTAGGTAAATGAATGCATTTAAGAGGACAGATGCTAAATTTTACATCAATTTGTACTGACACACCCAGAAATACATACAAGAACACAAATAGAATTTATACATATATATATATATGTGTGTGTGTGTGTGTGTCAAAATTCTATCCCAGCCCAAACCAAGACACTCTGTGAGTTGTACAGAGACATGTGTCAGCTCTTAGGTGGGAGGTATATCCAAGTCACCTTCCTTGGGACAACCCTGTAAGCAACCACATGCACAAGTCAGGGCAGGATCAGGCTCTGGCTCTGCCTTTTATAAAGCAAAGCTGCTGCTTAGCAACTATTTTCTGCCTGGATGAAAGCAGGAACCTTGACAATCATAAACAAATATGTAGGTCCAGGCAGAGGCCAAGTTAAATAAAATGTCCTTTACCCCAACTCTGTCTGCTCCTTTTAATTCATGGTAAAAATTTCCATGAAGAACAAGAGGGAGTGTAGGACACAGACCTTTAAAGGAGGGGGTTAAAAGAGAAATAAATATGATGCACAGGAAGTTTTCAGCCACTGTAGGAAATAAATAAGACCTCCAGAGGAGATAAAAATAATTTAATTCAGTCTTTTGAAGGCAAAATTTAAAGTGGATTTAAAATTTTCCTTTTTTCCCTCCATAAGTAATAATTACAAATATGTGTTATTTCTTCCATAAAACTTAATGTGGAATGAAGAGGCCAAGGAGTCACTTTGGATATCTTTATTTACAGGTATTTTTGGTCATGTCAGCCAGACATTCTCATGCATTATGAGAATTAGTGCCCAAGGATGAGCTCCAAAAAGAGAGCCCCTGCCAGCAGCCTACAGAGCTCTTGCATTTGCTCACTGACATCATGTGCTGCCTGGAAAATTGCTAAAAGCCCAATTTCCAGAGGTCTTTGTATCCCTAGGGATGCAGCTGGCACCCAGACACTGCATTTCAAAGGAAAATCTAATGCAAAGAAAACGAGGTTCCTAAATCTCCGGGTAACTGGATGCTTAATCTATTAAGGTGCTTTTGAAAATCCCATTAGGCATCTAACTCACTTCCCAGCCCGGCTGTAGGGTAAATCCCTAGGGACTGATCTCTCCGCAGGCATCTCTCTGTACTTTTTGAGTGCAATACACATAATCATGGCCCAATATCCATGTAAAGTAGCATAAAATCTCCCCAAAGGATGAGCAAGGCAGGCAACCCCACTGTTTTCATCTCCTGATCCAGAAATTTTAGGGCAGACAGACTGACCTTCATGCCTTTTCCAACAAAAAAGGCTTCTGGGTAACATGGGAAAAATACAGAGCCCTGCTTGTGTTTTCAAAAGCACCTGAACCTTTTGCTTTTCTTGGAGACTTAAATACTTCCAAACACCTGGTGCTAAGGATTTAATGGTAAAGAAATCGACTTTGGATGCTAAAATTGTGGCATTGGTTTGAAAATCCAGTCAATAGAATCCCAGAATGGTTTGGGTTGGAAGGAATACTAAACTTATCCAGGGGCAGGGGCATGGGCAGGGACACCTTCCACCAGCCCAGGTTGATCCAAGCCCCGTCCAACCTGGCCTGGGACACTTCCAGGGATCCAGGGGCAGCCACAGCTTCTCTGGGCAACCTGTGCCAGGGCCTCCCCACCCTCACAGGGAAGAATATGGAATGGATTAAATTGCTCTACAAATCCAGTAATAAAAAATACAAGGGAAATTGTCTTTTGAAAACTGCTGAATCTTTAGGAGCACAGCAAGAATTTTCCTGTAAAGCAGAAGGGAACAGAAAACATTTGAAGTCCTTAATATAATGATAATGCTTTTAAATTTACACTAAGAACAAATGACACACTCATATGTTTAAGGCTTTTTTACTGTAGAATTTCCACGTTTTGGCCCCCAGGGCTGCTTTTGTACAAACCCATTTTGACACACTCACTAATCTTTGGAGGGCTTTGAGCAAGGAAATTATATGTAAGCCAGAGGCATGCCTGCATAATGCCATCATAAACAAAGTTAAGCAAGACAAAAATATTTTCTATTTATCTTCCTATATCAGGTGTTGTAAAAACCTCGATGAATTGGTGCTGTTATTTTTAAGCAGGTTAAGCTGGTTTTGTCACTAAGTATTGGGTGGGTTTTGATTAGAGACAGAGCAGTGCTATCAGCTCTGTTTAGGAGGCATGGAACACTGACAGACTTCGTGATGGTTCTCTTGATACCACTGCTCTTAAAAGACAAACCTCTAAAAAGTACCTTTTAAAAATAATTCTGGTTAAAAAGAAGTATCTGTTTTCTGGGAAGCATCTCTTGGGTGGGAAATCACAGGGTTGTGTGACAGCCAAGGAGGGTTTCTGGATTGCTGATGGTTACAAGAGCTTTCATTTTCATAAGGTTTTCCATTGTGAGACTGATGCTACCCTTGAGCCTGAAAATGGCTGGCAAGAGACTTCTGGGTGCCCGGAGGAGACTGTCACAGCAGTGCCTGTGGGGAGATGCTGGAGTCACTCAGGCACAGCAAGTCCTTCTCTGAGCCAACTGATCCTTGGCAGGTTGCAAACAGAGCAAAACTGTGAGTAACTACCCTCAGAATGGAAAAGGGAGATGATATCAGTTCACTTTGGTTGCATTTCCATCAGTGTTTATCAAGGGAAAGTACTCCTGGGTGAAAGGGAACATCACATACGGGGCGTTCAGGAAATCACCACCAAAGCTGAACGTGGATGAAAATTTAATGGGGCTTGTAGATTATAACTGGTGTCTTTCATGACCACCATGGAACACCCAGGGAAGTCATGTGATGGGAAATTAAGTTTACAACCCCAGTCCACTCGAGTGGATGGAGCCTCCTCATGTATTATGCTCTAAATGCAATTAAGAGTTCTGTGTACAGGAAGTCTCTTAGCAATTAAATGTTCTGCTTGAGCTTGGGATCAGGAGTGTACTCAGATGTAACTGTTGAGCTGGAGGAGGTAAGACCAAAAGCAATGTGAGAATAAACAAACACACCTCCTTCATGGAAAACAACATAGGATCACAGAGTCATTAAGGTTGGAAAAGGTCTCCAAGACCATGGACTCCACCCTGTGCCTGATCCCCACCTTGTCACCCAGCCCAGAGCACTGAGTGCCACGGCCAGTCACTCCCTGTGCTCGTAAACTCTTGTGCAAATACTTCCTGAGAATAAATATAAAAATAGAACATTCAGTTAAGCCCTAAAAGTGTCACAGTAGCAGGACCTTCCCCTTCAGGCTGGTGACAGACCGAGGCCAGTCCTCCCTGGCAGCCAAGCTCAGACTGAGCTGCTCTGTCTGGCGTGTGAGGTGCATTATCCAGCTGAAAGCTAAACTTCATAGGAGCTGCTTACCCTGGATCAGCTTTCCCTTCCCAGTGGAGGTTTGGAGGTTTAAATGCTCACCTACACGCTGCTTATTTTGCCTTAGTGCCTTCATGACTCAGTGGGTCAATAGGCCAAAGCCCAACTACCCCAGCTTCAGGCTGTGACACCTGAACTTCAGGCTGGGAGGAAGAACAAGGTCTTCCTCACATCAAAGGATCAATATCTTTCATTTAAACTTCACAAAGAGCTAATAAAGCTCACCCATCTTTGCACAGAGGAAGCAGGTATCAATCACATCTCCTGAGTGCTGGTGTCTCGGAGAGATGGGAAGCAACTTGCCCAGTTGAGCTGGATCCCTGTTTTAATCAGCAGGTAACATCCTCAACATAAGAAGATATTGGTTTTAGGTATTAACACTTCACTACACAAAACCTGTCTTCAGCTGAAAAATAGGTTGTTTAATGAGGGAATAAATACAATGAATCCCTTTGAAATGCAAAATGGCTTTTGGTAGTAGCAGAGTAAATATTAAAAGTACTTCTTACTAATCAAACTCAGATGTTCCCTGCCCAAAACTGGATGCACAGCAGTCAATGGGCTCAATACAACAAAGACAAAATATAATTAGTAATAATAATAATCCATGCAGATTCCACCAGAAGGGCACTATAATACCCTACTCCAGTTCTCTTTGTCTCTGCACAGATGTCTTCTTATTTCTTTGCAGTCCATTGACAGTGACATCGTTCCTCAAGGAAAGGACGAGTTATTTCTGTAACATTTCAAAGTTGAAATTTATATTTTAATGTGGCAATAGTATTTAACATACAGCAAGGCACTGAAATAGGGCCTGAAAATGTCAGCTGTTATGAGCAGTGCTTTGTGGAAAGGGATTATTCACTTGTTTGCTTCATTCCAATATTTATAGTTAGAAATGTCACCACTGTGGAGTTCAACCACCTCTCCCATAATTTAGATAATTTTACTTTTTTAGGAATTTGCTCTTATTTCACAGTGATAACAAACACTGCCACTTTCATAAACAGCCATTATCTCTTTCCCTCCACAAATTATTTTCATGGAGCAAAATACATGGAGAATTTGCAAATAAGGGACCAGAGTTTCAGATGCTTCCTGTTGACTCTTACCTTGTCCCTCTGTGAGGGTGGGGAGGCCCTGGCACAGGTTGCCCAGAGAAGCTGTGGCTGCCCCTGGATCCCTGGGAGAGTCCAAGGCCAGGTTGGACAGGGCTTGGAGCAACCTGGGCTGGTGGAAGGTGTCCCTGCCCATGGCAGGGGGTGACACTGGAGGATCTTCAAGGTCTCTTCCCACCTAAACCATTCTATGAGCCTTGGATATGTCTGAGAGGTTGTGGAGAGCAGGAGTGACCAGGAAAGGTTTGCAGCTGCCCAAACCCTGTCTGCCCAATCTCAGCAAAATCTGAAGCAAAGGCCAACTGCTCTGAGTTCCAATAGCTAATGGAAATCTACCCTCTTTCAGTTAAAACTCATTATCCCTCGTCCTATCACTACATGCCCTTGTAAAATGCCTATATAAGTGTACATATAAAAATATGTAGAGCTGTAAAACCTGGTGGGGACCTTGAGTCATAATTTTGGTACTCACTTTCTCACCTACAGAAAAGTGGCAAATGCACTATTTCTGTGGATGGCAGACAGACCAGAGAGCAATTACACTCCCCAGTGTGGAACATCTCACATCAACAAGGCTCACTTTGGTGCTGGGGATTCAGTGGGATGCAGCTCCAGTGGGCTCTGGCACAGACCCTAAATATAGAACATTACATGACCTTAATGTTGCTTTTGAAAATAGACTGCTGATACTGAGACTTACATAAAGAAATGCATAAATTTACTGTTCAACATGGTGGATAAATGCCCTGTGGCAAACATCTATTAGAGAAGTAGAATGTAATTAAGGTTACTTAATGCTGGGAAAGTAAACATTACTTGGATTATTTTGTCATTCCTAATCTATTAATCAAATCCATCTCAGTTATATTTCCTTATTCACTGTCTTTACTAATGGAGCCTCATTTTCCCTTTCTTCTAAAAGTGATATTTATGTTCCACGCTTAATGTATTTTATGTTTTAATGAAGAACCTCAGTGTTGAAGTGAACATGGGGGTTGTTTCTGTCTTTGAGTTTTACACTTACGGGAACTGTTCCACCAAAAAGCAGCTGGGCTTCACACCCAATACACTTTTTCACTTGCAAAACCATATCAGTTAACTAGAGAAAGCATTTAATCTGCCTGTAGGGTCAGCAACTTTATTTTCTTTAGTGGGGGCAACTAGTCTTAGAGCATGATCACAGGCTGCCCAGAGAAGCCGTGGCTGCCCCTGGATCCCTGGAAGTGTCCAAGACCAGGTTGGATGGGCCTTGGGCAACCTGGGCTAGTGGAAGGTGTCCCTGCCCATGGCAGGAGGTGGAACTGGATGGGCTTTAAGGTCCCTTCCAATCCAAACCACTTGATGATTCTACGATTCTACGACTTAGCAGAAGTCTAGATTCTGGATAGGTTTTCTCTGTCTTTTCTAAATATAAAAGAATGTGCAGGTTTAATAGGTGCTGCTTCGTCATTTCCTAGTGACACCTGCTCCCATTGGGAGGGCCAGCTTCGTTCCAGGGTTGCTGCAGATGCACAGTAATGATCCTTCTAGAGATCAGCGGGGCAGAGTTTTAGATGAGGAGGGGACCAAGGGGTGCCCTTCATTTCACACTCCCCAGGCAGCAGCAGCTTCAGCCTGGCCTGTGCTGTGGGGAAGCCTCCAGAAAGGGTTTCTGAGCTGGTCACAGGAACCCCAAAGAGCCCAGTCACACCCAGGGCAACAGCACAGAGTAACTCCACTTTTGAGCTGCTGTTCTTCCCTCTGGAAGATCCAGGAGAGCAAAAGCATGTCAGAGACTTCAGGAAGACTGTATGCAGAGCACAGGAAGAGCTCTGGACCCCTGCCAAGGCAGACAAGGGAATTTTATCCCTAGATGAAGTACTGTTTCAAAAGTTTAAAATCCAGGTGACAGCACTGCTGCAGTGCTCCATGGGCACTGACATGCACTCTCCAAGCAGAATCCATAGCAGCTCCCAAAATCCCTAAGCACAGAGTACAGCATGTGAAGAAATGGCTGTGAAGAAATCCAGGGTGGGAAACCCAGGTGAGATCATAAATGCAAGTATAAAAGGGAAAAGATCAAAGTGCTAAGCTGAATGTATGTCCTTATGGTTATAAACGGTCTCTATCATGCAAAACATCTTTATTTTGTGTCTTGATTTTAACCTGAGGCTGTAACAGCTACTCTAGCTTTGCTTCATTTGTCAGAATTCATCCTGAAAGCAGTTTTATCAGTTTATCTCTGCTGACTTCACTGGAATTATGTCCTTATCTCTCTCCTTCTCTCTAATAAGAGATTCCTGAATTTTCATTCTCACTTTAAAGACTGATAGAAATACCATGTTCTCTCTGTTCATGTAAGCAGAGTCCTGCCCTTTTAGGGTCAAATCTAATTTTTGTTAGGTCAACACAGTGTTTTTAATTTATTTCTGTGGGAGCTGATCAGACTTTCATAGGATAAACTAAATTAGGTATCACCTCATAGTATATACTTTGTTAATTTTCAGGAGATGTCATGTGTTTGGGCAGTTTGAAAGGTGAAGTAACATAAACCAGATTTAGTAGATGGAGTAAGAGCTTCTTATGTAAAATCCTTCAAAATGATTTCACATGAAAACAGCCTGGCTCCAAATGATATCCAGGACATGTCAAACAGTTAATGACACACAGTCAGATCTCATATGACACCATGGGAAAGGGGGGGGGGAAGGGAAGATAAAAAAGTTACAAATACTTTCAAGGCTGTAGCTGTTGAAGATGTAAGAAACATTAGCAGAGTCAGTGGGAAGCATTATCTGTACTGAGCAAGGGTTGTTTTCTGGATGTGCTGGTCTGAAAGAATTCTGCCTCTACGTCTCTCCAGGAAATATTGGATAGTTTATGAGTCTACGAGGCAGCAGTAATTAATTGGAGACACTTAAAACCAAGAAATCCCTGGTGTGAGATAAGGGTTATTCAATTTTTTTGAAAAGGACTCGGTAGGCTTTACATGCCTCTTGAGTGATGACAATTATTCATGACACCACATTTAAGAAACTTAGAGCTTATATGGATATGTGAAAATACCACTAACCTCCTGAGACCCAACTTGTAAGTATAAATTGAAAAATAAACTATTACAGTGTGTAAAGAACGAGAGATGAAGCATTACTGAATATGCAGAAGTATTTTCTGATCACTGACTGCCATAAAAAGAATTACTGAAGTCACTGTAGCTCCACTGAACCCATTGAAATATAGAGATTTAAGGGTTCTGATTATGTCTTGGGGCATCATTTGTGGAAGGTTTTTTTTGCATGACCCATTTTCAGATCCATATCCATTTTTATAATGACAGCGATGAGGAGATAACTAAGAGATGAAAAGATTTCTGAGGCAAGCAGGATGTTCTGTGGTACATATCATTTAGTTCTCACGGTCAGAGAACTGAGATACCTAATTATTAATGGCATTAGATGTTGAAAAAACAGATCTGTGACAGGCTGAAGGGGTCAGATTCCAGGACAAATAAAAAACATGAGTGTAGGTTACGAAAGTTTTGGTTGAGTGGAACCAAAATTTTTTTAGTCTTATAGTGACGAAGCAATATAAACTTGCTGGGTCTTTCTGTCAGAGGAAAAGAATTCTGCCTTATTACTACAACATTCTCTTTCCATTCCTTGAATGCTTTGAGGAGGTTTTGTTACAAAACAGTGAACTCTGAGTAAAGCTGAAAGTATTTAATACACAAGGGTATGAAGTGGCCTCTTACAAAGAAGGTCAAGAGGCTTCATCTGAAGATGAAGGGCAGGCAAATAAAAGGGGAAAAAAATATCTCTGTCTTTGCTTCCCACATAGGTCACTGCACTTACCTGGAGCAGAGCAGACCTTTCTTAGGCAGGCTCTGGGGTAACTGAATTTAGGTAGCCTGTGATCAGCTTTGACTCTTTGTGCTTTTAAGTTCCAGAGCTTATAAGTACAATATTTTTCTTGTTTCTGACCACGTGCACTAACTGAGCTAGGAGACCTCGTGACTGTTATGACAGCACAGTTTAAGAGAGGCGTTTGTATTTGGAGAGACATGATAAACCCTTATCCTTTGAACTTCCTCTAGGGATTGTTTAGGAATAATGAAGCAGAGCAAAACCAATTCAGAAAGATGTTTAACAGGAAAACATTGCCCAGTTGGACGTAATGAACTGGACAAAAGGGTTTGAAATTTAACTTGAACATTTACCTAGTGACAAAGTTTTCAGAATGTTTTCACTCCAAGTATAGTTAATCTGTAATGTAAATACTATCCATGTGCTTGGGAATAGCAGATCTAATGGAGAAGTGTGTATCCAATGGTAAGTACAATGTACCAGTCCTCCCCTATTTACTGTCCTTTATTCCAGGAGTACCTGGCAAGTAAGTAATTTCTGATACTTTTTTTCATCTGTAAAGGCACATAATTTTTACCTGTTTGGGAAATTCTTGTACTGTATCATGAAGATTTCTCTTGTTTTGACTTGTAAACCAGCAAAATCACAGGTTAGCACTAGTTACAACCTGAAGTTGCTATGGGCATACTGCAGAACACAATGATTTCATTCCATGTAAAGTTCAATGGTAAAGAATCATTGGTTTGAAGGATGACATTTTATTATTTTTATCTATAAAGTTGTCAGTTCACACTCAGGTTTGCATGGGCTAAAAACCATACAATTTGGGCTAGTCAGGTGGAAATGTCATTTCCATTCTATTCCAGATGGACAAGGATTTCTACTCCCAAATGCTTTAGTAAAAAGGACAAGGACTGAAGAGGTTTGAAGACTGAGCCCTTACTCTCTCTCCATGGCCTCTCAATCAATGTTATATCCAGGCTGTGGCTGGCAGACAGCTCTCAGGGAGTCCTGAGTAATTCCAGCAGGCTGCCTCACTTAGAGAATCCCAGACTGGTTTGGGTTGGAAGGGACCTTAAAGCTCATCTCACTTCCCCCCTGCCACGGGCAGGGACACCTTCCACTAGCCCAGGTTGCTCCAACCTGGCCTTGGACACTTCCAGGGATCCAGGGGCAGCCACAGCTTCTCTGGGCAACCTGTGCCAGGGCCTCCCCACCCTCACAGGGAACAATTCCTTCCCAATATCCCATCTAACCCTGCCCTCTGGCAGTGGGAAGCCATTCCCTGTGTCCTGTCCCTCCATCCCTTGTCCCCAGTCCCTCTCCAGCTCTCCTGGAGCCCCTTTAGGCCCTGCAAGGGGCTCTCAGGTGTCTTCTCTTCTCCAGGTGAATCCCCCCAGCTCTCCCAGCCTGGCTCCAGAGCAGAGGGGCTCCAGCCCTTGGAGCATCTCCTTGGCCTCCTCTGGACTCACTCCAACAGGTCCACATCTTTCTTGTGCTGGGATTAGACTTCAGGAGTTAGAGCAATGACAGTGTGAGTGGTACCTCAGCTGGTGCCCGGGAGAAAATAGAAGCACAGAGGGGATTGTGTTTTGAAGACAAAGGAGTATGTTGTAGGAGGCTATTTAAGAAAACAAAGCATAAATCATAACACCTACTTGCATGGTAAGGCAGAAATGCACTCAGTCATGTTATCATGGATAAACAAAGCAAGGAGGTGAAAATAGCAGAAGTGTCTGGCTGAGTAATGAGAGGTTTGGATACACGGACCAACTAGACTGTTCGGGAGCAATGAAAAGAGGTTTCAGAGCAGCTTATTTTCCCTTGCAATCCACAACATGCAGAGAGTGCAAATAATAACGGGAAATGCAAACTGTGCTGCCAGATCTGTTCTTCATTTTTATTCTGCTTCATGTGTTTAGGGAAGGGAACATCTTGCACTTTCCTAGATGCCTCAGCTTCAGTTTCTGTGACAGCTTTTTAACTGCCCTTCCTAAAAACCAATGTAATCTTAGTAGAGGGAGGTGAGCAAGACACAGAGCATTAAAAGCAAAGTACCAGAGCTGAACAGCAGTATAATTATCCGAATTACAAGTGATTTGTAGGCAGTCAGTGTGTGAGCAATAAAGGAGGATGCAAGTGTCACTACAGCAGATCTGACAGCACACACCCACCCTGCCTCCTCCTGCATTCCCATCTGCTTCAGATGTCTGGCTAGCCCAGGGCTTTCTGGGCAGATTTACATCTGGTATGAGCATGCAGAGGTGCCGGCCAGCACAGCTGCCTGCAAACATGATATCATTGCATCATCTTCTCTATTTAAGGAAAATCAAGTCATTAAAAAAAAAAAAAAACTAGCCCCAAAGCCCACCTCCAAACTCCAAAACAAAGGAGCACCATAAAGAAGTTGTCGAGATAGAATACAAGACACAGCCCCCCTCCCCTCTGGCTCCATCCAAGGATTCTCTCCCCTTTGTTCTCCTCAAGCTCTGGCATATCTAGGCCAGCATTTACTAATTACCAGGAAATGGAAACCAGTTGCTGAAAAGTGATAAAAGAAAATTCTCATGTTTAAACCCTATGTTGATTTGACAGCAGAAAAAAAAGCTTACTCAGAAGAACTTTAGGAAAACAAAAAAATAATTGCATTAGTGGATAATTGGAGCTCAAGCTTGGCGCATTATATAATAGCACTTCCCAATCCAGCTGTGTCTCACCCCTTTCCCCATCCCTCCGAGCACAAGACACAGCAATAGTTACCACACCTTAGAAACTTTCTAGACCACACCTTTCTTAGAAACCTTAGAAAGGTGTGGTCTATTGTTGTTGAATTACATCAGATCTTGAACTTGAATCCACAAGTAGTTAGAACATGCCAATGACTACAGCAGAGAGAAAGAAGAAATTAAGTAGAAAAAACCCTGCTGAATGCTTACCCTAAATAATCCCTTTATTTTTTTTCCCATTTTTCGTAGAATCATTTAGACTGGAAAAGACCCTCGAGGTTATTTTCAGGTTAGTAAAAAAAGGCTTGCATAAAGGTTTGTTTGGAGAACGGGAAGTAGGTGAGGAGAAGGGGGCTGGCATACCATCAGCTACTAACAGCATGCAGAACATGTGTCTGCAAGGAAGAATTCCTAGTGCTTCAGGCCAAGCCATAAGGGACAGGAAGGTGTTTGGGAGCCTGCAGGCTGCCTGTGACTGGCAGAGGTGTGCAGCCTCCCCAGCCTGGTCACCAGGTCACATCTGGGCAGGCAGGGTTAGACACTACCACTGCAGGCAAAGCTGGGAATTCACCTGCATGGGCACTTGATAAGTTAAGGCATCTGCTTAACTTTATTTCACCTGGTCTAGAGGAAGGTGTCCCTGCCCGTGATGGGAGGGTGGAATGAGATGAGCTTTAAGGTCCCTTCCAAGTTACCAGATTCAGCCCAAATACATGAATTAGCATTGTTTGGTTCACGTCTGCTTTCTGAAGTGCTTGTCAACTTATGACATGCTCTGAAAGAAAAGTTGTTTTCCTAAAGCAACTTTTAAAAGCATTCAAAATGAGAAATATTAGGAGCGTATTCAGTTTTTCTGAAGGGGGAAAGAAATCCCTGAGTAGTCTGCAGAAGTTATTGTAGTGCTAGTTTTATCAGTAGATTTGCAATAAATCCATGGGCTTATATATGGAAACAGAACTGTGTTAGCATTCTGTGAGGAAAAGGCTATTTTGGTCTGTTCATCCACTAAGGAGATAAAGCAGACTGTTCTGGCAGCCTTGACAGCAACTCGGAGTTTTCCTGGATATGTTTAAGAAAAGGGTTTTATAACTGTTCACCATATGGAGGGAGAACATGTGATGCAGCCTAAAGCTATTTCCTTTGAAAGCAGAGCTTTATGCCTGTAATAAAGCCATGGATGGAAAAGCCTGTCGTTAACCTGACAAAACAAGGTATCTGGCACGGTTCAATTACAGCACATTTCACTGGATTAAATTTGCAATTCCCTCTATTAGTGCCTGCAGTGGGATATAGGATAGCCTTACATTTTAATGGCCCTGTGATTTTTTTGGCTGGGGACCTCTCAAGAAGGCTTTAGGTGGCTCTGAGGAGCTGGTTAGTCCAGAGCCATGTGGGACTCACCACCGGAACAGACACTGGGGTTGTGAGACTATTCCAAGCCTTAGTGGGGTGACAAGGGACAGGGGTCTGGCAAAGTGTTTCAATGAGACAGTATTTGCTGAGTCCAGCGGACTTTTTTGAACAGAAGGTGTGCTGTGCTGCCCTGGAGCTCTGCCAGCTACTCCAGGCACAGGGATTTTCCAGGCAGAGGGGTTACACTACTGAGTGCAGAATTCCTGATTTCTTTCTGCTGGTGTCCATTAAATCAATATGTAAAGATCAGGCTAGTGCTTTTCATGGAGGAGGCATCAGCTGTCTCTTGTCTTCTCCAAAACTTCCTCCTCTGAGGGACAGCAGAGAGGAAGAGGCTTTAACTTCCATCAGAGCAGGAATAGCTCCACTGCAGCTTTTTGCTTTATCCTTGTCCTCTCTGCAGGGAGGAAAACTGCTCTGGGAAGCCTTTCCTCCTCCCTTCTGTCAGAGGCAGCCTGAGTGCAGAGGCTGCAGCACAGGGGAGTATCTTTTCCATGGGTGTGGGGACCTTTTCCTTTCCAGTACAATCCTGGTGTGTGCTCCTTTGTCCCTGGCCTGACCTCCCACCACGGAAGACAAGGCAGTGTTAGAGCAACGTGCACCCACTGGCACTGGTGAGCTCTCTTTCTATTTTAACCAGTGAGCAGGAGGGAAAACATTCATCAAAGCAAACACTAAACCAGACTGTTGGAAAGTAGGGTGATTGTTACAGGTTACAACAAGACCAAGACTCTTAGTTGTTACATGTTCTAGCCAGACCTTTGTGTTTGGTTAAAATAATAGACATTTGTACTTACTTGGAATAAAAGACAATAACCAGAGGTATTTAGGGTGAGCAGGTGTACATGTTGGGGCTTAAATTCAATGAAGGATGTGAGTAAAAGAATTGTTGCCTTGCTTTTTTGTCCAGGAGTACTATCTTACTAATTGTGGAACACAGGTCTGCACAAGATGTTGTCCTGAGTAAGAGCAGAGATAATCACTGCCATCATGTAAATAATGCTGCAATGATAGATTTTTTTAATTAACAGTCTTAGGGGATAAGAATCATGGCCATAATTTTGAAAGCATGTATGTAACCAAAGTAACCTCTGGAGCACAGCAACGAGGAACTAGGGTTAGGAACTCAATCTGAGGAGATGAGACATGTCCAGAAAAGGATAATCCTTCTAAAGGGGAATGGTATTCCCATCACCACCTTGGAGAAATCCTAAATGTTAGATCCCCATACATCAATCAAGAGGTCAGCACTTGCATCAGACGTAGCTATTGCCACAAAGACTCAAGCTGGCTTTCTGCAGTGGGATATACATTTTAATTTATCCGTGGGATTTTGGGGGTTTTTTGTGGGTTTTTTTTTGCTGGCTGAGGGCCTCTGTAAAGGGCTTCAGGTAGAAATTATGAAATAACTGATGGAGCACCAATTCTTCTGATTATTTGCAATGTGATTATTTGCTACGGTTCAATTTTTATTTATAGTCTTACAGTCCTTAATGGACACAGGGGGATTTCAGTGGCAGGAGGTAAAGTGAGTATTTGTGAAATCCGGGGCTACAGTCTAGAACTTCGGAAAAAAAAAAAATCTAAACATGGAGAAAGTATTAAATATTGAGAAAAACATTGCAAAATAGAAAAGAAATATAAAAAAAGGAAAGGAAACTTTGAAGCTACGCACAGAGCAACACCGGGGCTAGCAAAACAAAGGCTAGTTCTTGATTACTTATGGGTTTAAAATTAAAAAAAAAAAAAGTAAAATAAAAAATACAAATTAATGTTCTATAAACCCGGGGAAGAGAATTTTCAGCAGAGTACGAAAATTTACCAGAGGGGTGTCCCTGGCTCTGCCCCCGCCTCCCTCTCTTCCAAAGCCAGCCTGTTGTTAAATTTTTGTTAAATTGATCCTTGTCATTGGGTGGTTGTGGTTTTGTTTGGGGTTTTTTGTTTGTTTGTGGTTTGTTGGTTTGTTTTAAATGAGAGCTGCAGCATCAGGAGTCAAACCACGTTCCTTTCTGCAGTAAGTGAAAAGAGATGGTGCTGCAGTTCTTGCCTCTGTTACTGTGGGCAGAGTGAACCCCGGGTTTCTTTTTAATGTTTTAATTTATACTTTCAGCTTTGGGGAAGAAGGGATCAGTAAGGGGCGAGGAAGGGGAGTGGTGGTGACTCGTGTTCGTTTGGCTCATGCAGACACTGCAGATAACCCATAATGCTGTGAATCAGCTCCAGCTGGGCCCACTGAACTCAGCCATCAGCCCTGCTGTGCTGAGCTGTGACCCGTGCATTTTTATATATATTTACATATATATTTAATAGTATATATAATTATATATTGCAGTGAGGCACTGGCAAAGCTGTGGCTGCCCCTGGATCCCTGCAAGTGTCCAACGCCAGGTTGGACGGGGCCTGGAGCAACCTGGGCTAGGGGAAGGTGTCCCTGCCCATGACAGGGTTGGAATGAGATGAGCTTTAAGGTGCCTTCAAACCCAAACCATTCCATGATTCTATGATTATTTGGAACAGAGCAACAGGAGGGAAAAAAAGTCAGTCTGACTGAAAAATACAGAAAAAATTTCTGTGTAATGTGAAAATAGCTAATAAAAGCTGTTGTAGCACACTAAACATTCCACCCAGTTCTAATTGCATTTTACATATCTTTTCATCTTCCAGTACTTTCCTGTTCAAGAGTTTGCTTAAAATTAACTATGCTATATAAATTCCAGAGCCATAATTCACAGTGGTGGGTTGAAAAGTTGTGTTTGTTCATCTTGTCCTTTGTGGAAGGAGAGAGAGGTTGGAGCCCAGGTGTGCAGTGGGGAAGAAAAGTGGTCCAGTAGGGCATAGAGACAAAAGGGAACACACAAAGTGTGTAAACATGTGAAGGGATAGCAGAGCACTTTGGAAATTATATACACAGGGAAATATAAATATAATCTAAACCCTAACACTGGAAGCTGCTCATGCCAGCTGCACCCCTGCTAAGGTTTCCATTATAGCAACATGTTTTCACCTGCTTCTTTTTTGGGCAGAAGTCCTGCATGACCTGTTGCTGCTTGAAGACTAATGTTAGAAAACCTGAGCAAAAATTCCTTTGCTGCTTCTTGAAAGCATTACAGGAAAGTAGAATAAATATACACTTCTGTTGTAAAAACACCTTGGTTATGCTCCTTAAAATGCTAATCCAAAAAGCAAAAAACCAGCTGACAGAAAAGATAAAATTGGAACTATGAATGACTCTTTCAGGATCCCAATCATAGCCAGAGAAGGCTTATATTTTCTTTTGAAGTTGCTCTTTCAGTACCTGGAAATGTTTATTTAAAAGCTTCACCCTGCAAGCATCTAAAAGTATTAATTTCATACTTGTGAGTGGTTATTAAGTTCAGTGGGTGTGAGATCACGGTCTAAGTTCTGCTGAATTACTTCATGCTTGGTTTACTGAAGGTGGCATGTCTAGGCTGTCTGGTTGCTGTTGAGACAATTTATAAGCCTCCCAATCAAAGCATTTTCAAAAAAAATTCAAATGCAGCTGCTTTCAAATCCGGGGGTGGCAGACTGCCCATTTTTGCTATAAAGATTTTGTCACAATTAAACAGACCTGATGCTACATGGTTTAAAATCACTCCTCTAGAAAATGGTTTCTGATATAATAGTCCAAATAATTTCTCTGTTATGTGTAGCTTTCCTGCAGGGACAGCAGGAACATTCTTCATGAATAGCTATCCTGCTTCCCAGGTTTGCTGCCTGTATGGAAATTCTGTGCCCTGCAGAAGAAGCTCAAATGTTTTCAGGAGGCAGAGTTTGCTATAGAGGGACTCTATCAGTAGCAAAGAGGCTTTTTGAAATCTAATTTAATTTGTTTTTTCCCCCTGAATATTTGCTTCTGTTGCTAAACAAGTGACAAACTTTACCATCTTTTAGGTTAAATGTCTGCCAGGTGGTACCTGGAATTCCTGGGAGCACCCAGTAACCTGTGCCTTCCTGAGGGGCAGTGGGAAGTGAAAGGTAGGAGTCTGTCAGTGGTGCAGTTGGTGACACGGTGAAAAGGTCGGTGCAAATTGGGCATGTGCATAATAATGAGTTTCTCAAGATCAGCGATAGGCTAATGACCCAAATCCCCAGGGATGTTTCCAGTGCACACAGAGGGTGTGCACGTGTGTTGGGTTCCTGATCTCAGGAGTACAGGAGGAAATACCGACCCTAGAAGGAAAAAAAAAAAGTGTTAAAGTTACTTTAAATCAGAGTCTAGTTTTCAGAAAATCGAGAATACATTAAAGTAAAAAATATAAAAAATCGGCTAATGCAAAAGACACAAAATACCCCGAGAAAGCTAAAAACTGACAACCCAAATTTTACATGTGCTTCACACACCATCACTTCACACCATTATTGAGTTTCCTTATGACAATAAAAGCTCTTTCCTGGTCACTTGTATGTCCCATCTGAACGTCCCTGGGTGGATTATCCAGCAGTGCCTGCTGGGTACCTGTAACCTCGTTGCTAAAGTGGAGCACGGTCTTGTCTTGTCTGTTCTGTCAGCTGAGCATTCTCCTCCCTCCCTTCCCACTCGGCAGGGTGGGGGCAGAGAGGAAAGAAATCCCCAAGGATTAAAACAGTGTCAGAGCATTAACACTTAGTCGATGACAACTGCTCGGATTAATTCAAGCTGGTCAAATCCCTCTTAGCTAGAATAGGAACCAGCAAACCATCTGGTGGAAAGAGCAGTATGACAGGGCTAAAAGGAAAGACTGTCTGAGTAGGCAAAGGAAACAAATCTTCTCCATAGACTTTTGGGAACTGCTGTGTTTCCTCAGTGTCTGGCCACAGTGAGCCACAGTTTTGACTAGTTTAAATGAAGAGTGTGGCAAAATATTGTGTTTGCAGCACAGGAGAAAAAATCGGTTTTTAAGCTTTTAAATTTTCTATAACACACAACCCTTGCAAAAAAAGAAGACCAATGATGCATTCTGTGAAAAAGACATCATCCCATCAAATCTATTTGCCTGTTCTGCTGCCAGACTACTACATTACTGCTGAGTGATCCCTGCAGGTAAATCTTGTCCCTGCTGTTTTCAGCTGCCCTTTCCTACTCCCCGCCTTTGAGAAAGGTGTTATGGGATAACCAAAGCGTGTGTGATCACAAAGACAAACCAGGAGTGACCCAAATTCCCAGCTAAGGTTAGTATCACAGCTCCTGGGGCTGGGCTGGCTGGGCTGGCCTACAAAGACAAGGTGATCAGCCTGGTAAACTGCTTGGCGGTTAGCTCTGCAGGAATTAAGGGTGTTTGTCTCTGGGGCAGATCAGACAATGTCAATTGGATTGCAGGTGAAGTCTCTCCTCCGTGATGTCACTCCCTGATGTTTATACCAGAAATAAGGTCTTGCTGTTGATGGGTTTAAGCTTGGTTCACTTCTCTTGGTCCCCTTATGAATAAAGGAACCTGTGACACCTTATAAGAATTTAATTTCCAGCCTCTGTTTTCCGAGGTGCTGCCGTTGGCTGGTCCGTAATGGCACCTGGCTGGCTGTGAGGGTTGGTGGTGACTGTATGTGCAGGAAGCTTCCAAGGGTGGCCAGCAAAGACATTTTTCATTCACTTTGATCTGTTAGTTGTTCCCTTTTGAAATCTAGAAATTCCCTTTTGTTTATCAGTCATGAAATGTAAAAGTGTTTATGCAGCTGATGCTGTTGTTCCACAACAAGGTTTTACCAATTTCCTGATTATACAGAGCTTGTTTGTCTGCGGAAAGTTTTCATCCTGCTGCCCCCCAAATATTGCCAAGGGAAGGAATTTATAAATGCAGCAGGCTGGCCTGCAGTCTGATGTAACAAATGGCTTTGCAAATATAAGCACTGATTTCTTATATTTGGGTTGCTGATAGAAGAACACCAAAGCATTTGTTCACGCTCCTCTTTTGAAGGTGGATATTTTTGGTGTGTGAATGGCAGAGTAAATGTGAACAGAGGAGCCCCAAGGCTTTTCTGGTGCTTGAAGTGAACCTGTTCTGTGCAGGGCTGGAGGGAAAAAAGGTCAACATGCTTCGAGCCTGCGTGGCTACAATAGGGAACCACCTTTTCTCTAAAAAAAGTAGTCCTGCTCTTGAGCCCAGCCTTGCCCTCTGAATGCTGCCGGAGTGGGAGAAATGTTTTCAAAATACAAGGCTTCATCACTGCTCAGAAGTTTCATGGAGCCTAAAATAAAGATAAATTGGGAATTTTTGGATCCAGATTTGAAATAAGAGGATCAAAGGACTCAAAATCCCAGCAAAGATAAAAGAGTTTGTTTGCCCCTGTCAGGTCTCACGACTGACACCGAGGGCTCTGCTGAGCCCTGCCAGTATCAAGCAGGAAGCATCTGTGTGTGCTTATCAGCTCTGTACAACAAAAGTCACGCATTTCTGGCCTCTGCCTTGTCAAAGATAAAGAGTAAGATGTCTCAACATCTGTGTGTCAGAGTGTGGGATCTCTCCCAAAATCTGCAGTGACTTGGGCTGTATCTTTTCCATCAGTTTATGGGCAGTTTGTCTAATAACATTAAAACTGTGTGAAAGGTTGAAGCCATCCATCCCCTCTTGTTTTGATCCCGATGATAATCCATCAGTCTGGCCAACTGTTCTCACAAACCAGCTGTGCCCTCAGCATGGAGAATAAATAACAGGAATGAGTCATCCCAGAGAACCAACACGAGTCCTGAAGGTAAAAATTATCCTGGAAAACTGAGTCGTGAGAATGCATCTCCACAAAACATCCTGATAAATTAGAAAGCGTACAGCAAGATTCACAGTGCTCTCAATAATTGCTTACCAATCACTAATTACTGATTTCTAGCTACTTCTAAGCGTGGTGCTCCCAAAATAACAGCTCAAGGCAGAACAGTACATGCTATATAGTGTTTTGGGTAAAAGTCCATTAAATTATTTGGGGGGTTAAATTTTAGCCACTGTAAGAATAAACATGCCACGGGTGGCCCACTGCCTTGACTCTAATAGGGGCCAGAAGGGGATGGATGCCAAGAAAAAAGTGAAAACAGGGGTAATATCATACCTTTCCTTCTCCCTCTCTTCCTCTGTGTAATCCCTTGTGGTCTCCAAGCCATTTTTTCAGGCAAGGCTGAAGGGATTTGCCAGTTTTATAATCCCAGCTGCAGCTCTGTGCCGAGCAGTTGACCAGTTGCCTTGTGAGCTCCTCCTGTAAGATTTTCCCTGATTAAAAATGGAAAAGGCAACAGATGGAAGGGACAACAAAGGTGCAGGACAACCTCCATGGGAGGTTTGACTGAGGAGAAATGAAGCTTCTGGTGGGCCTGTAAACCCTTCACCGAGGGATGCTGGAGATGCCCAACATTTGTAGGGGTTTGAAAGAGCTGAACAAGTGCTTTGGAAGGAACAACATCCTCGATTTGTCCAGAACCCAACAAGCACCAGCGCCGTGAGATAAACAGTTGATTTTTATTCACCTCCAGGCTATTCAAGAACACAGACCCATCTGAAACACCCCCTTTCAGTCTAATCTTCTCTGTGCTGCCTTTTCTGCTCAGTCAGTCCTCATGTGGAAGTTGTTTCATGCATTTCATCATCTTCATTGCTCGCTTTTGACCCTTTTCCACTTTTAATGTTTTTGTTTCACCAAAGCTTCCCCGAGTATTCAGTGGGAGAGAACCACAGGTGTGTGTAATGGCACACTCTTCTTTTCTGTTTCATGCTGTATTGCTCTGGTAACAACTCCTGAGACCTTCTTTTTTGGCAGTTGATGATTTTATGAAAGTCTTCATCTAGCCCTGGTTCTCGCTGTGCCTGTTTCCCTGAAGCTGTTCAAAATGTTGATTTAGTAATTCCCAACCTAACAAACAATATTTTCATTACAACTCTTTACAAGTATATGCATGCTGAGTTTAATTGGCTTTAATAATTTGCGTGATTTCAATCTGCATCTTTAGGCATCTGGATATCTTTTTTACATTTGGCCTGAAATAATGTTAAATATCTTGTTGTGGCAGTTTGGGGTCACCATAATCATAACTGTGTAACACAATCTGTGAAACAGAGCTGTGCCATCTGCAATCCCACAGGCTTTGGAATGGACAATCCATGAGATACCTTCCAGTTACTGATAATATGTTCATGCACTAATGGTTAATAATAGACCACCTTTCTGTGAAGAAAAGTATGAGAACCCTGTTCCTTCAGGAGACTGAAGATGAACATAAACTTTCAAGGACCACAACAGTTGATCCAATTTGGAGTATGAGTGTACTTCCTTATATTCTTCCCAGCCCTACCTATAGCTGACAAAAGTAATCAAACAATAATTTATGAAGACATTTTATAGAGAAAAAAAACACAATTACATATCTGGACTTACTGTGTGGAAAGAACATCACTCTTTTCCCTTCCCCCCTTTTTTCTTTGACTTCCTTTATTTCCAGTGGATCTAATTCCCTGCACTTTTATTCTAGATGTGACTTACAGATTGTTCTCCCAATCTTGTGGTGCTTTGTTCTTTACCAGCTTGATATTGTTAAACTCAGTAGCAAAATCTCTTGAGAAGCTGGAAAAAAAATTCAGGGCAAGCCAGCTCAAATTAATTTCACTGTCTGGAGCACAGTGTTCTTAAGGATGTAAATAATCTAATGCTTAGAATATCTTTGGGATCTTCACAGTTTGTCAGCCTCTATTAGAATACTCTCATGGACAAGTTCTCAAGGATTTAATAAGGGTGAAGCAGAAAGACATTTCCCAATGTGCAAATGAGTGCACAGTAATTACAGTACTTGGGAGTAACCCCCCCCTTTTTTTAATATAATTACTTCTAGGACCATGCTGGTTTTATTTTTCTGCACATTCATTTTTCCCTCTTTGCTCAAGACCAGAGAAGCAGCAACATTTTTGAGTTTTAGAGTTGGATCCTAATTCCCCCCAGTGCTTGTAGCCACAGGCACCCCACAAAGTTCCTTAGGACTACAGAGTAGGAGAAAATGAAAGGAAAATTACACAGCAGCTGCTGTTTTGATGTTGGAGGCCCTGGCCCAGGTTGCCCAGAGAAGCTGTGGCTGCCCCTGGATCCCTGGGAGTGTCCAAGGCCAGGTTGGACAGGGTTGCTCCCCCCATGGCAGGGGGTGGCACTGGATGGGCTTTAAGGTGCCTTCCAACCCAAACTGTTTTATGATTCCATGATTTGTGCTACTTCTCTGGGTAGCCTTTTTTTTTTCATTCTTGAAGCATACAAAAAAATATAAAAAAATACAAAAAACTCCAAAGTTCTGTGGGCAAGAATTTTGATGCAGCTGAGGAAATGGTAGAATGGATGATTACAAATGGAGATTCCCAACAAGTGATTCCTTCTCCCTTCCCACTTGTGCTTTTTTGAGGTTCTACCTTCCTTTCTGTACAAGAATCAGCACCTGAGATTCAGTGGCAATAATTATATGTTTTTGTGTCCTGAGAATAGGAGCAAAAACTCGAAATTTGGTGACTTTTCATACTCCTGCTGGCCTTAACTTGTATGAATGTCAGGTGAGGGCACAGTCCAAATGGGTTGCAGAGGGTGGGACTGAACGGGGCCTTGTCTGTGGTGCTTCAGTGGGGGTAAATTTTGGTGCTTCCTGCTGCACTTGTGTTCCACATTTGTGTTCCACATTTTTAACATATGATGAACAATGCTCCTGCTGCTTACAGAACGATTATGTTTGTTATCTAATGTGTATGTCAAGCACTTTGAAGAGCCAAAACCTCACCTACCTGTTCCATACAAGTGATATTCTGAGAGCTGGCCATGGCATCAATTTATATTCTGATCCTGTGCTTTGTGTGAGTCATTTACAGTTCCCCAGCAGCCTGGAGCATTAAAGAGCTATTACCAGGGTAATTTTGATTAGTCCCATAACAGGCTCTAGGATTGCTTTCTATAGTGAGAGTCTATATTTAATTTCCAAATACCCATTCCTGTAATTACTTGGAAATGATGATATTGCCAAAAACTCGGTGCTTTGTGCTTGAAGTATCTCAGTAAGGTGATAAGGGAATTAGAGTTTGCCTGCTTTTGTCTGAGGCAAAGTTCTGGCAGTGGCTGCTGTAGCTGCCAAAAAGGGGGCCGGCTGGCAGGTTTAACTCCCCTCAGAGCAGAGAGGAGTGGTAACTAAACGTGTTTATTTGCCACAGTCACGTGGCCAAAATCTGCCTCTGAAGGTTTGCTTTAAAACCTTCCTTCAAAGCACTCCTTGCAAGGTTGGCAGAAGAGGTGCCCCTTAAAACAGACCTCAGAGATGGCTCCTCCCATGCTGATTCTCCAGGAGGAAGGGCTGCAGATGGATCACACCTTGACCTTTGTGCTTGAGGTGAGAGTCATGAATCAGGATGGGCGTCAGCAGGAATGCACCTCCTGCCAGGAGGGCCAGAACACTGGGAAATCTGAGGGCAAAGTCACGAAAAGAATGCTTTAAAAATAAAACCAGCAAAATTCAGCTTCCCAGAAGGCCTTGTGGACAAGGGGAAAGGTGCTGCTGTCTCCAGACACAGAACAGAAAGGCAGTGGCAGCGACTCTTCCAAGCTCTGCTTGCTGACCTGCACGTTAACATTTTTTTTTGATCTCTGTCACAGTCACTATTCAGAAGAGGAGATATCCACTCCTCCTCTGGGCTGCTCAGGAATACCTGGCCATGTGAGTGTCTCAATGACAGTTTGGGATGAGGTTTGATCCATGAGCGTTCCCTCTCTAGACAAAATTAGTTGATGGTGTCTCTGTGCTGGTCGTGAAGTTTGTTCCTCAGGTAATGCTGAATTTAGCATCCTAATGTGGGTTTGCATCTCCTCTGGTGGTATTTTCATTAGGAGTGCTGTAATGAGCAGCTTTCCAGTTCCTAAAGGGGCTCCAAGAGAGCCTGGAGGGACAGGACAAGGGGAATGACTTCCCACTGCCAGAGGGCAGGGATAGATGGGAGATTGGGAAGGAATTCCCGGCTGGGAGGGTGGGGAGGCCCTGGCACAGGTTGCCCAGAGAAGCTGTGGCTGCCCCTGGATCCCTGGAAGTGTCCAAGGCCAGGTTGGACAGGGCTTGGAGCAACCTGGGCTGGTGGAAGGTGTCCCTGCCCATGGCAGGGGGTGGGATGAGATGAGCTTTAAGGTCCTTTCCAACCCAAACCATTCCATGATTCCATAGTTTCATAAATGCCAGCCTCTTTTGATCCAAATACACATTTGTAATTTCAGTGCTATTTTAAAGCTTTTTTCCCTAGTCTCTTCTGGAAGAAAATACCTCTTATTCCACACAGAACTGCTTAGAAATGCCACTTTTATTGACAACAGGATTGGTGATGGACTCTTCCCTTGGTCAGTGTAGCGAGGAAACACATGGTAAAAATAGTTTCCATTTGAAAATGTTGCGGCAGCTGCCAAAGCTCTCCTGGGGTTCCTTTGTGAGCATGGAGTTGTTATTTTGCCCCGAAGTTGCCCAAGCAGACCAGGACTCAGCCGCTGCCTGGGCTGGCCTGGGTTCAGGTGTGTCCAGGTCGGCCCTGTGCTGTGCTGCACATGTGGGCAGGGTGGAATATTCTCAGGACCTCCCTCCCTTGGACATTTTAGAAAACAACCGAAGGAACAAATGCACGTGGAGTCCTCCACTAATGTTGCTGCGACAGGGTCAATGAAAGCTGATTGAGATTGGCCTTTTGTTGCCCCACTTCTCTTATTTTTCCGATGTGTCCCTTGCCAGAGGTAGGTTATGTTTGTGTCCAGCTGTCAGTGCTGGTTTGCCACTTCTGCCTCTGAGCCAGTGAAAACACTCTGGTACTTTCTCTGTTTCCTGGGCTGTTGTGGGCCTTGGAGATCCCATTCCCTCAGGAGCTGTGCTGGGAGCTGTTGCAAAGCATGGAATGAGCCCTACCGGGCTGAGTTCAGGGGTGAACACCACCCTGTAGGGAGAGTGTGCCACAGAGTACAGAATACCATTCACAGACAGCTCATTTGCATGATTAAAGTCTAAGTTGCCCAAAATGCAGCACTTTCCCCCCGTGTGCCATTACAGTTAAACAGCAGTTACAATTAAATGGGTGTTAATATAAGGATTTTTAATTACAGAAACAAAGAATATCCTGAGTTGGAAGAGACTCACCATATATTTTAAAAATCACAGAATCATTGATTCCATTGAATTATGTCATGGTGGTTTTCAATTTTTTATTTATAAATCAATATTTCCCAGTCACAGATTAAGCAACTTCCCATTTGCCTTTCTCCCCTTAAGAGTCTGCTTAAATGCTTTTAAGATACAAGACTGCAGAACACATAGGTATCCACATCACTGTTATTTCCTACTAAGTTATCAGTGGTTACCTAAGAAATGGTCAACACAGATAAGCCTTTCCTTGGAATACTGTTTGCTTGCCTTGCTTCTCTCAGTTCTTCCAGGCATCCCTCACCAGACACAGCTCCTGGTGTAAATGCTCAGCTGCACTTTACTCTCCCTCAACCAGTAGTGAAGTGTTTGTGTTTTGGTTTTGTGTTCTGGAGCCCCTCAGGGGCTAAATCTCAGTGATTTTCCCAGCACCTTCCTTTCCTTTCCCATCCCTGGTATTTAATGTGACCACACAAGAATGGATTGGGGGATTCATTGTTGTTCGTGCAAAACTTAAGACGTGATCTTTGGGAAACAGTCAGGATTAAATGTTGGATTTTCCTATTTTTCATGTTCATAAGGTTATTAACAGGAAGGAAGGGACAGAGCAAAAGGCAAATAAAAAAGCAAATGAAAGAAAGTGTTGGCTGGATCAAGCAGTTGAATTCCTTCAGCTGCACTCTTTCCCCAAAATTTCTGAAGCTCTGGATGTGTATATTGATCCTTTTTTCTGTGCCAGTGTTTCCAGCATGGATAAGCACAGGAAGGGAAGAATCACACCAGTAGCCCCTCCTGCTCCCACCAGTTTGGATGGCATTACTGGGAGCTTGGAGTCTCACTGGAGCACAATTCTTGCAGTGTAGCATTAGTGTGAGGAGAGAAGGGAGAGCAAATCAATGGCCTGGCTAAGAAAATTAATCTTTGCCCATGTTTCCAAGGCAACAGAGATAAGGAAAGGAGTAACTGCCATGCTTAGAAAATGAGCTGGTCATATTCAAGGGGAAAACTGCTCTGGGAAAATCCAAAAGACATTCCAGCAATAAAATCAAATAATTTCTAGCAAAGGAGATGCCAGTTATCCTTTTAAACCCCACTGTAACTACACACATAGAGAAGAATGAACACAGTGAAACCTGGGTGGGAAAGTCACTCTGAAGTGAGTCAGAGAACTAATTTACCACGAGGATGCTCTCAACCATCCCTTGAGTAGTTTGATTCTGGCACAGAGGAAGGTCTTGTATTTACTGTGAGTAAGGGCTGAACCCTCATGGGAATTTGGAAGCACTTAGCAGAACATCAGTTCTGTTTCAGAGTATCCTTATTACAGAGAGACAATTAAAATGTCTATTAAAACATTTGTCTTTTGATAGGTTCACAGTATTTTAGGATCTAATTTAAACAAACACCAAAAGGTTGGAGAAGAGGATCTTTTTGTTGTTACTTCACCTTTACCTCAGGAATAAGGGTCTTGCCAAGGGTCCTACTTATTTAGTTTTTATACACACATATATGTACAAAAACTACATATATCTATAAAGTTTTTAGACAGTTTTAAACTAATATATTTGCAAAGCCTGGCCAGTCAGTAGAAATACCAAAAGCTGCTAGAAATGTTGCCATTGATGGCAGTGGAGCTCCTGTAAGCATTTCACCACTTAAATCCCACTGGCAAGGTCTTACTGACCTGTATTTTAATATAATATCACGATTTTTGCTTGTTTGATTTTTTTTAACCTTTCCTAGAGTAATTTTAGTCATGATTAGTATTTTTTCTATGATTTGGAAACTTTAAAGAAAAAATTTTGAACTTTTATTGTGTCTTACGGAGTAAGATGAGAGGGTTTATTATATGTATTCTCTTCTTGGGCATTGAAGTTTGTGGTTAAATGCCTCGAAAAAATCTGTTTTCTTCTACACAATGATGAATGAAGAATTCTGGGTGGAAGCTCTTACTCTCCTGTGTGGATTTTTATGATAAAACAACTCTTTGAAAGTGAATTGGATGGTCTTATGTTCATAAATCCATTTTTAATATTATTTTTCTCGTGTTCTTCAATTTTTCCTTGGCTTCCCTCTCCTTTTTTTTTTATTTTTTTGGATGAGGCTCACAAGAAGATGTTTTGGGTCCCTCACATATTTTCCTTTGCATGTTTTCCTTTTGACATCGTTACTTTGACAGCTTTGGAAAGACAATTGGAAAAGAACATTTTGGGAAAAGAGAGGGAAGTGCAGAAGTGGCAAACTGAACTTCTCATTATGTTTGAGGACAAGAAACCTAACTTTATGCAAACCTTAGTGAATTTTGCAATGTCTGGGATCCTGCTTTTCCGTTGGAAGGCCTTCAGCTGCAGAACCTTCCCAAGCTGCTTCAGTGGTTGCCATCCGGTATTTTCCCTGCCCTTTGGCAGCTGGGCTGCATTCCCATCCCTCATTTTCCATCTCCTCGGTCATTAGTGACTTAGTGGGACAGACGTCAGCCTGTGGAGCTCACGGGATTACTGGGGGGTGACCTTATTCCAGCCTCCTTCTCCAGCTCCCCTTTGGTGCTCTCCCTGGAAAATTATCAGTGCCCTGCAGCTGCCAGGGCTGCCCTGCTCTGCTCCCCATGCCAGGGCAGCGAGGAAACGCTTCTGGTGGTACAGATCCCCTTTCCAGGGATAAATGCAGGACTGGAGTCTGGCCTGGTCGCACTTGCAAAGTGTCTTTACTAATGGACATGGATTTTCAGGTGGAGCAGTGGGGGGTGACGGCCTGACTTGGGGGTGGGGGTGTTTTGCCTGCTTGTTTATTTCTAATTAAATAGAAATCCCATCTGTAATGGGATTATGGTATTTGCCAAGCGTGCCTGGGGCTTTTAAAGCATTGACTTTCTGACATCACTGAAAATGGGAAATGGGATGCTGGCTTATTGTAGTGCATGGAAAATGTCTGAGTAATTGAGTTTTTAATGTACCGGGCTTGTTGTTGTTAATTAGCTGGGATAGATGGTGGATATGGACAGGGTGTGTAGGAAGAAATTCCTCCCTGTGAGGGTGGGGAGGCCCTGGCACAGGTTGCCCAGAGAAGCTGTGGCTGCCCCATCCCTGGAAGTGTCCAAGGCCAGGTTGGAGGGGGCTTGGAGCAACCTGGGCTGGTGGGAGGTGTCCCTGCCCATGGCAGGGGGTGGGATGAGAGGAAATTTAGGGTCCCTTCAAAGCCAGGCCATTTTATTATTCAATGTATAGGAAGGAAGAGAGAGAGAGAGGGGAAGAGAATGAAAGAGAAGACCAGAGAGAGAGAAAAAATAGGAATGGAAGTACAGGAAAGGAAGACAAAGCAGGGAGAAATGCCTTGTGCATTCCCATGCATGCTGGAGGCCTGGGCAGAGGGAGGGAACCCCTCAGCCAGCAGTGCAGTGCCTGACAAGGAGCCTCCCAAACAACAGATCCGAGGGCTCAGCTGACCTCACCCGACCCGGTGATGCAGCTGCTTTTCCAAAGCCCCGAGCTCAGGGATCAAAGGAGGCACCTCCGGTGCCAAGTGCTCTCGAGGGGTGGGCAGGGCCGGGCTGCTGCTGCAGGGAGGTGACACGTTGTGAGTGCCCTGGTAAGCAGAGTGGTGTCACTCTGGTTCAGCAAGGATCAGGATCAGGTGGGTTTAGGCAGGTGCTTGAAGGACGTGTCACGCTCAGGAAGGTGCTGGGAGGTGCATCTGGGTGGTCCTGCACTGTCTGTATTTTGGCAAATCGACTCCACGTCACAAGGACGGATCCTCGTGTGTAAAACAGCTGCTCCTTTGGCCTCTTGGCACCCAAACCCCAAAAGGATTTGCCAGTCCTGTAAAACATCCCAGTGGAGCTTATAACCATGTCATTCCCCTGGGCAAACGGAGATGTGGAGATCTGACTTGATTCCAAGAGGTGTAGTTTGACCACGTGCTCCAAGGCAGCTGTTCTGCAGAGAAGGAGTTGAGCCTGGTGGAGGGAATCACAAACCAAGTGCTTCATTTGAAAAAGTGTGATATATCTGCTCTGCTCAGCATTAGTAAGACCTTAACTGGAGTCCTGGTCCAGCTTTGGATGCTGCATTTCAGGAAAGACATGGGCTGCTTGGGAGCACTGGGAGGGAAGCAGTGAGGGTGGTCAGAGATCTGAGAAATACAGGGAAAGACTGAAACAACCCCAGTTCTCTCTGGTTAAAAGGAACTGAAGGAGGGAGGGTGGGACATAAATCTGAAGGCTTTAAAAAGTGCTGCAAAAAAGAAACAGTGTGTCCTCTGTGTCCACAGAGGACAAGACAGGAAAGAAAAAGACTCTAATGACATTAAGGAGATTTGGGTTGATTTTGGAAAAACTCTTCTAGCAGTAATGTTGTTAAGTCTTGAGGGAAAAAAAAACAAATTGCACAGGGAGCCCATGGAATACCACCAGAGGATTTCAAGACTAAGTTTGACAAACAACTGGAAGCAAACAACTGGAAGTGACAGAACTGACCCTGTGGGTCACAGGGTAGATCTCTTTAGGGTCCTGGTTCTTTGCTCTTTGACCTACCTTTAATTCTGTCAAGACAACTTTGGTTTTTGATCCTGCCCTTCAGGAGGGCCTTTTTAGAATTAACCTTCCTTCTTGTCTTGTCTTTCTTTGTTCATGAGTTTCCAAGGGATTAAAGGTTGGCTGAGGGACATGTTACCCCACATTTCCTTTCACCTTGTTTTTTTAAAGACAGTGGTGCATTTCCTCAATACACTGCAGATCAAACCCTGCTTTACAAGTTTAGGTGAACAGCCCATATCCCTGAAAGGACACTACACACATTGGGCTGGATTGGAGAGGCCGGGGAGTGATCTCTGTAAAATAAGGGACCGGTTCAGAAAGGTCCTGGGTGGGACTGAGGTGAGTCCAAGCCTGAAGGAATGTTGTAACTGCAGAGTGGTTGTACACACTGCTGGGGCAAAGCAAGCAAATCTTGGGCTGGTTTCTGTCCTGCTGTAAATATCAAAAAGGAAATATGAGTGTTTACATGTTCTGGGAGTGGATCTGGCACTTTCCAGAGTGCAATCTCGATTCAGACCGAAAACAAATGCCAGGGAGGAGGGGCAGGGTTTAGCTGTCCTGACTGTGGAACAAGTGACCTTTGCAGAGGACAGGTCCCTGCCTGCCGTGTTTCCCCAGGCAGGTGTCCCACTCCATGGGGGTTGTCTGCTCAGCTCTGTGTCAACAAGACCCAACCATTGCTCCCTGGAAAGCTGCCAGCAGGGCCTTCACCCAGGCAGGGCAGCAGCTCCTGCCTTGCGACTCCTGCCTTCTCTTTCCAAACGGATTTTTATGAGCTTGCTCATTTTGTGGCCAGGTTGACATCAGGATGTGGGTCACTCAAACAAACTGATTTCAGGTGGTTGAAAACATCAACACAATATTAGCACAGGGAGTGGGTGAGGGGTGAGGCTGAGGGAACACTCTGTGCAGCCTTGAGGAGGGGCCCAGGATACACCATTCCCAGTGATTCCCCGTGACTATTTGTGCTCTGTATCTATTGTACACAAAACAGGGGGTGGTAGTAGCACAGTTCAATTAGCACTGAAGGAGCTAATTCAGCTTTTATTTAGCACTCTGGATTTTTCCCATTTATCAGATGTTCAGGACACTTTGGAAGTAGCAAACAACAAACTTGCTAAAGACATGGAAATGCAAGATTTCCATCCATCTCTCTACCTAGCTGTGGAATAACTTCTATAAAATAAAATTAACTGGATAGTGGTTCAGAGAAGTCCTTCCAATAAACAAAAGGAATCATATTTCTGCTTAGTCTGCATTCAAGACAAATATTCCACCTGGGATAATCTGTAATAGCCGTGGAAGGAGCAAACTTCTGATTTACTCTGAGGATCTGTGCTCGTATTTCCCCTCGCATTTGTGTAGCTCCATTTATGCTTATTCACTTGATTTAAGAACACTGCTATAACATGGAGGTGTTTTATGGGGTTTATTATATGTTTTTTGTATGCCTGGCTTCTTCTCCCTGGAGCACAACCACGTCAGGCCAACCCAGGCAGCCTTTCCCCCCCGAGGTGTGTGGGGACTGCTCAGTTCTGGCTTCCAGGCTAACAAAAAGAAGCAATTTCCAAATGTCATGGAAACCTCCTGCTGCTCCTGGCCTGGGAGATGGTGCTGGGTGTCCCTGCTGCCTGGCATGTCCTCTGCCTGCCCCCCTTCCCTCCCCTCCTGCAGCCAAACTGCCTTTCCTTGGTGTCTCCCACTGCTCAGGATGGCAGGCACTGAGGTGGCCCCTCGGCCAACATGTTCATGTGCCTCACATGCACATCAGTGAATCACCAGGACAGACAAAGCAATTCCCTGGGCTCAAAGATTCCAGCTGCTGCCAGATGCCTGAAGAGCCAAGGAGCATTTTTGTGTCTGTTGCTCTGTAGTGGAGGTGTTCCAGTCCCTGCTTTTTGGGAGCCAGAGCTGACTGTGGCACATAAGTCTGTGGAAAGCTCTTGGACAAGAGGCCCGTGTTCAGCCATGCCTGAAAGTGCTCTGGGGAGAAGCAGTGACTGGGTTCAGCCTGGTAGAAAACTCCTGTGAGGCACAGGCAGAGCTGCTGCTCCGGAGGGGTCTGGGCCAGGCTCAGCCAGAACAGGCTCTCACCGTGAGTGCTCAGGGGCATTTGAGTCTGACCAACTGCTGGCAGCATATTTGGGATGGAAACACTGCCATGGCTCACTGGGCCTGCTCTGGAGTGACCTTCAACATGTAAACCAAGCCTGGACTGTACTTTGAATGCTCCAAAGGAGGTCACCAACACTGCAGTGGATTAAAAATTGACTTTTGTCAAAGGCATGACACATTATATGGAGTCACATAGGCAGACAGGCAAAGTGCACGAGGCTTCCAGGCTGCTGAAATACAGCAATATTTGTTGGGCTAAAGGAAAGCAACTCAGAAAACTTTTTTTTTTTCATGAAGGGAAGTGAACTGTTGCAAAAATATAAATTTAATTAGTTATATAAAGACATTTGTTTTACTACATAAGTACAAATCTAAAGCAAACTAAGGCTTACAGAGGAAATCCCTTAATTTGCAGAGGGAGCCTCTAACATGATGCTGGTTTTAGCTGTTATGGAAATACTTTGGGTAGTAAATCCACGTTAACATCACCCGTGGAAAGGTTTTATTCACTGTTTCCCTTTCTGAGACACCTCCTTTAAAACCCTGCATTTGTACTAAAAGGGTGGAATAAACTTGGATGTAGATCTGAAGTCAATGTGAAACCCCCCATGGACTTAAATCCCCTGTGGAGCCCTATCTCAGCTTTTTAGGGTTTTTATCTGTCCCTAAAGAGCTTGATAAAGGGAGCAAGGGCAACACAGGACACCCCAGATCAGGCCCTTTCCTGTTTTTAAAAGGTAAATGGAAAGAAACAGGGATGTGGGGGAGTTTTAGATCTGACCACATTAATGTCTTCTCAGAGGAAGAACAAATATTCAGAGCTCAGACAAATGTTTGCAGATTTATTTTAGTGGCCTAAATGAAACTCAAATTCCAAACAACCAGCCCTAATTTATTATATTCATATAGTACAGCGAAGGCTTTTTCTCACAGCAAATGTTTTCTTTGTTATATTGATATAAATGACAGTGTTGGTCCCAGAAGGAAAATATTTCTGGAGTCTGCTGGTTTCCTTTGGAACAGGGCACTGCAGTCTCTCAGGGCTTTACTCTGCTGATAAGCCAGGCTGGTTCTGGGGAGAAGTTATTACTTCAGCTGAAGCACAAGTCCAGAAAAACAGTCTATGAAGAGTTTCTCTGAACTGATGTTAGATGAATTTAAACACTGCTGCTGAGGGAGGGAGGGAAAGGACATTGTGATCCATTGTCCATCCACCACACTGAGCTGAAAGGACATAAACAGCACAGATTCTGGGGAGATTTGTTGTCCTGCTCCTCTCCCCTCCTCCTGCAGTAAGAGTTGGCAGTTTTCAGAGAAACTCAAACTTTAAAGATGCTGCTGCTGATCTCTTCTGTGAGAGCTTTTCACTTGGAATTGCATTATCCTAAGTAGAAATACAAGCAACTCAAATTGGAAAGAAATAATTTAATATTTAAAGCCTCGGGCATTCATTAAATGATTGGGTTTGTCCTGGTAAGACCCTTCTGGTTTGCTGTTGATGATTTATTTTGTTATGGACTGCAGTGTTAATAATTCACAAGGTTACCTGGCAAATGGAATAGATGGGTCAATTGAACATTTTAGGAAAACACCAAAACAAATCAACATGAGAGACTTTGATACACAAGGTCACTGTCCAGGGAGTGGTGGAGTCCCCATCCCTGGAAGTGTTCAAAAAACATGTGGATGTGGCACCTGAGGACACAGTGCAGTGATGGCTGTGATGGTGGTGCTGGGTTCGTGGTTGGACTTGATCTGAAAGGTCTTTTTCCTCCTTAACAATCCTATAATTCTACGATCCTCTAAAAAATGAGATCAAATCCCACGTAGATTGGAAGTGAAACTCCTGAATACTCATTTTTCACTTTTTTGCAGCCTTATTCTGTGGCATTGATCAAATTTCCCAAGGGACTGTGTTCATTTTAGGGTTCACAGTGGTTTGTGTACATGTAAGTCTTGATTTCTGGTCTTATCACTAAAATCCACCTGGATTTTCCTCCCCCCACACTCCCCCCGAAACCATTAAAAAGCCCTGGATTTCCGTGTCCATCTCCCTCACTCTGCCATCTACATCTCAGTTTTACTGCTAAACCCAGTGTGGCACTGCTCACCACTCACAAATGGGGAGGTTGTGGGTATGGGAAACTCTGATGTACAGTCTAAGCTGTGTTTAGCAAGTGGCTCTTTTTGGAAAAAAAAATAAATCAAAATCAGGATCTGAGCATCACGACACAATGACAACCAGCTATGGCATCAGGCTATGGATCCCATCTGGCTGGGGGACAAGTAAACACCAACCCCACTTGTGTTGTGCCTTTTTCCTGCTGCATAATGAAAATTATAGACACTGTTGAACTGAGGTTGTGGTAGTGACCTTCTAAATATCCTACTATATAACTCAATAAAATAGTGTAAGATTGGAGCGAGGCTAAAAGTGCAGTCCAGAAGGGTGAATCTGATCTGTGACTCTGCTGTGGTGATGCATTACTGGTGTGGATTACAATATATGCCATCTTTTTTACTAGAGAGTCAGGATGGGATTGAAATGAAATGAGAAAAGGAGGCTTTTTTGTCATTTAGATATTAAAAGCTTTCAAGCCTTGTGCCAGTTGGGTTCTTGCATTTATGATGAGATCATTTGGCACTGGAATCTTGTATCAAGCAGCTCAAGGGAAACAGCACCAGACTGGCACTGCTTGAATGAAGTGAGAGACTGAGGCTGTATCAGCACCTATTATACTGATATATTTATACATCAGTACATGAACTCGGACCCTTCGTAGTGGTGACCTAAAACCAGAATTAACCCCAGCCCAGCACAAGCTATTCTTGCAACAGCATTACCTTATGGGGCCGAATTAAGCCTCAGGTCACTGTTCCAATCCCTGTGACTGCAAGAAAATAACTACAAACCAACACAAACCCAACAGAGAGCCCAGAGAAAACTGAATTTATTGGTGGCATTTCAGCTGAAAGAGTACTTTACAAAGGGCAACATAATTAATATAATTGCAGAGACCTCGGAGGACTTTTTCTGGACTAATGTTCAGCCCTAATTCCTGCAAGCCCTTGGCCACGTAAATAATCCACACGGGGAGCGTCACCTGACGTCAGGAAATGATTTGCAGGGAAAGGATTACTCACGTGACTAAGGGTTTGCACATTTACTTTAATTAGGCTCTCTAATTTATTTTTTTTTTTTTAGTTTTCAAATATTATGAGTAACTTCCTTGGTTACCACACCCATTTTGTTCAAAATAGCAGGTCAAATCCATGTTTATATGGATTTATTATATCATTTAACAATATGTATATATTTATCCAAATTTATGGTGTTTTTAATTCTGTGTGATTGTAACAGCTTTTAACACCATTATAGAAAACCACACAGTCACAGGGACAACTGTAAAAGGCCCCAGGTGCTCTCAAAATCCTGGATGTAGCAAAACTGATCTTTCGTTGAACAAAAGTTCAATTATACTTTGCTTATACTTTTCCCCCCCCCCCAAATAATTGCAGTTCATCCATATAAAATCAAGAGAACTCAAGTGTGACTGGACAGAACAGATGAGAGTGATCTCATATTGATATCTAAGATCCACTAATAAGGAAGAGGAAATTACAAAGTGGACCAATTTTGGTGTTATTTTTAAATCAGGAACCAGAGAAAGCCTTGCTGAAGTTTGCAACATAACTCTTGAGTGGCCTTGTTCCTGGGAATGCCTTATCCCCGTGGGCAGCTGGGCTGGGAACACTGAGCTGGGAACAGCACGAGCTGATTTGGGATGTTTCTCTGGGTGGTAACAGTAATTCTGGCTGGGAAAAAGGGGCCTGATGCTTCCTTATAACTTATGGGAAACAGGCTCCAACCAGGAGAAGGTGACTATGAAATATCTGGGTTCTTTAAGGGTATTTGGTTGCTGTGCACACAACAAAACATGAAGAACTGGTTCTAAAGGATGTTCTGAGACAGAATGCATGTGTCAGTACTGAAGGAGCTGAATTCTTAAAGACAAAAGAAAACAAGCCCACAGACAGACAGACTCAGAAGTACCTGGGGAAACACGAATCTCCGGAGTGGCTCAGCTGTGTGGGCACCTTGAAGGCACCAAAATCACCCTGCAGCACTGCCAGGATGGGTGAAAGGAGAAGAAGAAATTGTTCTTTGTATTCAGAGACCAGCAAACCAGTCAGTGACTTTACCTTTGGCACCACATAAAACTGCTGCAGGGGAGAGCAGCCTTTGGAAAATCCCCGAAATGTGGCTGTTCCAATGCACAGCCATCCCACCGGAGCAGTGTGACCACAGGAACCTTGTGCTTTACCCTGAGTTCTGCCAGACTTCAGGTGCTCTGCGTGATCCCTGAGACCCTCCAGGACCCATCACCAGTCTGAGGATGATCCTGGTGTCAGCTCACTGGTCATTTCTGTCTTTCTTCAGTAACCTCCTCCTTGCCTTTTACTAATTGTCCCTCAGAAGTTTGGTTTGGCCTGTCTGGATGTTTTATTTTTGGTTTGTGTTTTACCTTCAACCTGCCAGAGTTTGCAGTGCTTCATTTGACCCAATATTTGTGGTCTTTCCAAACACGTGAGGTGGGAATTGTGCAAAGAGGAATTTCTGTTGATTTTCTTTCCTCCTTATCTTGGTTTAACCTTTCTGTGTAGTGGAGACCATAAAGGAAAAGAAAGGCCCATTGAAGCCTTCCTAGTTTTCTTTTCAAACAACCTGTAGGACATCAAATATGCTGTGAAGCCCTTCGGAAGCAGAAATTTGGTCAACGAGTAGGGATTTGTTTTTTCCTCAGGTTTCTGCTCCCGTAGAAAAGCTTGCACTGGATTCCACCATGGCTTTTATGTTTGGGATGTTTTTCCCAGCTGAACCTTAGCTCAAATAAAAATAACAGCTGTTTCTTCTTGGAAACAGGTTCAGCTTCTAGAAAATTCACAAACCAAAGCAGACCAACCCTTGGAGCAGGGATCTTCCTCACTGGAGGAAAGCCAGGTCAGGTGAGGGAGGTTCACTGCCCTGCACCAGTGTCCAGCACTCTGTGCCACTCGGCTGCAGCTTTGCCGTCATGTTCCACTTTCCATGGCTGTTCTTACTGATCCCAGTTGTTCGCTGGCGTCACTTGCTGCCATTCCCTCCCTCTGTTCAGGTAACTCTCCATATGAGGAGGAGGATTAGTGTTTTTCCAGCCTTTGTTGGCGGCGGGGCTTTGAACTTCCAGGGCATTCCGAGTGCAGTGAAGGGCTGAGGGGGTTGTGCCGGAGCCCATCAGTGCTGCTGGTGGTGATGGCTCCGTGTTTGAATACACACCATTAAGTGGTTTATTAGCCCTAAAAAAAAGCTAATGTCTTTGCCAAGCATTGTGATGCAAGCTGTTGTGTGTGCCCAGTCATCCTTATGCTGGAAAAACCTCGGGAGTGTCGTGGAAACAAGGCAGAGTTGCCGTGGATCAGCAACCAGAATCTCCTGCTGCCTCTCTCCTGAGGAGCTCTGGTAAGGGCTGCTCTCAGTGCTCCTGCCTCGGGCCTGCTCAGGGCAAGAGACACTTGGCCAGAGTGGTTCATCTGCTGCTCCCCAGGTGTCCACGGGGATCCTGCTGGTTCTGTGTTGGGCTGCTCCCCCGTGGATTGGAGCTCCCCTGTGTGCTGGCTGGGACCACTGCCCTGCCCAGCCTCTGGGAGCCAGGGGACCTTCAGGTTCCCAGCTGGCAGGCACCTCCCTGCCCTCTGATCAGGAATGCTGGCTCCAGGAATTGCAGTGCCTCCTGCAACCCTCCCAGGAGAAGCCACTGCTGTGTCTTCTCACAGGATGGTTTGGGTTGGGAGGGACCTTAAAGCCCATCCAGTCCCACCCCTGCCACGGGCAGGACACCTTCCCTATCCCAGGTTGCTCCCAGCCCCGTCCAGCCTGGCCTCCTGCAGGGAGGACCATCCCAGGAGGTGCCTGTGCTCTGCTGTGCCCACACTGTGCCCTCTCAGGCTGCCTTTGCCCCTCACACAGTGGAGTGTGTGTGATCCCTCCGGGATCAGCGGAGCCTGGGCTGTGCCTGGACCTTCACCTTTCCAGGGCTCGATAACAGAGCTCAAACACTGCTGAGAGATTGCAAGTTGTACCAATGCCTGCCTCAGGTATTTACCTTGCTTACCTTGAAGATAACCAGAGGTTATTACCTGGCCTTGCTGTCTTTCTTGCAGAAAGAGGGTGCAAGTTGAGTGAGATAATGCAGAATATTGCACTGAGAATTTGATTTACGGCAGTGGTTTTCTTTTTAACCCACTTGGAATTGGGTGCTAATGCAGCACAGGCAGGAAGTTTGTTTCCATTTTTGTCTTTTCAGAATCTTTCTCACTGCACTGCAATGGAAGTTATTTGTTTTCAAAACCATAACAACAACAACACGTATTTATCAGTTGACCTTGAACTTCTTTTTTAATGAATAATAAAAGTCCACAGAATACTGGCTCTTGATAATCTGTAAAAGACACTAAAAAAATAAAAGAGAAAGGTTAAGTAAGGAAGGCACATAAAATCAGGTAATAATCATTAAAGAATTGTGTTGTTACTGTTTATACTATTACTAGGAGCTAAACAAAGTTAATATTGCCTTTCAGAATTTAGTCTTGGGGGGGGTTTTCTTAACTAGAGTGAAGGACAAAGATAAGCAAAATGGAAAAAAGTCATACCAAGGCCAGAGCTTTAGGGCAGTGTAAAAGCAGGAGTTCAGTGGGGTGGTGAACAGCGTGTGCTGAGAGGTGGGAGAGGGCTTGTGCCGGTGGAGAAATAAAAAACACGGAAACATTGTCAGAACTGTTTTCTTTCCAACCCCGCTGCCCATATCTCGTGCTTCCTTTGCATAGCCCCGGTCTAACCGGCTCATTGCTGCACACGGGGGTTGCCCGGGGCTCTCTTTGCGTGCTCCTGCATTTGAATTGTCAAGGGCACCTCCAGCACCGCCCCGGGACCGGCTCGGGCTGATGCTGCAAACCAGAGACACGCACGCGGGCAGTTCCACTTGGAAAGGGAATTTGTAAACTTCCCTCATGGCTAAGTCTGAGCAATTAACTCTGAATTTGCATTCGGCAACATTCCTTACAAGTTCCTTATCAAATCAGGGAGCAAGGGACTTGGAACCAAACTCACTTCAGTTAATTAATTTTGCCTAGAAAGCTGATATGTAAAGCAAGCTTATCAAACCCCAAAAATATATTTAAAAAGAAAACTTCAAGAAGACTCCAACCCAGGCACACAGCAAAGGGGAGCTCATTCGCTGGATGAGGGTGCAGGAGGTGTTTCGCTGGGGGGGTGCAGGACCTTTGCAGAGCCCCCGTGCTCTGCAGCGAGACAGGGCAGAGCAACCCCCGATTTCTGGGTGCGTGTGCTCTGCACTCCCTCTTCTGGATAATCTGGGAGTGGTTCTGCTGCTGCACTTCCCTCCCTGCTCAGCTGAGCCTACAGACTCCCCAGGGCTGGAATTCTCCGCGCTGGGGCTGGAGTGTGCTTGCCCCAGCTAGGAGCAGGCAAGGACAGCACCCTGTGAGGGTCTGTGAGCTCCTGTGTGCTCTGAGCCAGCCCCGGGCACGTGGGGTGGTACCATTTCTTTGGAGGGTTATATCTCTCAGAGGTCATGGGAACACAAGGGGCACCTGACCAGGGCTGGGCAGGTGCTGCCAGAACCAGCATTTTAGTGCTGACCACAGCAAACACTGGAAATCTGGATCCAAGTGCAGTCTCTGGCCTCTTCCATTGGAATGCATCCCACTGAAATGATGCTTTGAATTCCCGAGATGCCAGGCATCCAAACCTTTGATCCCAGCCTGGGCTCTGCAGCTCAGCCCCATCCTATGGACCTGTGATCTCCATTTAGGACAGCAGCTGTGGGGCTCTGACCCATCCCCACCTCGGCCACAGGCTGACCCTGGCCATGTCCTCTGCTCTCTCCTTCTGTGAAACAAGGCTGACCACATTTCTGAAACCCTGGGAGGAAAATGAAGCCACAGAAAATCACCGAATCTCAGAATGGTTTGGGTGGGAAAGGACCTTAAAGCCCATCTCATCCCACCCCCTGCCATGGGCAGGGACACCTTCCACTATTCCAGGTTGCTCCAAGCCCCATCCAACCTGGCCTTGGACACCTCCAGGGATAGGGCAACATACTTGAGGTATTTGATATCTGGCATTATGAGCCTTAAACAGTCTTGTCAGACAGAGAAACAAAACTTTCTAAATGAAACGTTTTCTCCATGCCCTCAGTTTATCTGGGGCTGACTGTTCACTTTGGGTAGGGAGGGGCTCCACAGTGTCCCTTCTGGTCCCCTCTGTGCTGTCCCCCCCCTCCCTCCAGCCTCCACAACTAAGCAAAAGCCCCAGCTCTCCATCCCTTCCCTGTTCTCCACCTGGAGCACACTGATAAGAGTTGCCTAATTAATTCCATACACCCCCGCCAGGTATTTTGGATCCTTCCCCACACATCCCCAACACCTTCAGCCTCCTCCGCTCTCAGACCTCCACAAATCTTTAGTCTTCAATGAAGAAAACAGAATTTTGGGGTGACCTGTTGTTTGGTCCCTCCCTTCCCACACCTCTTGTGGGGTTACTGATGTATTGAGGCTTTTGTACCTTATATACCCCCAAACCAGCAAACCCATTGATCACACTCTGTTTTCCAAGTGTAATCAGAGCCTGGGAGTCCTCCCGGGCCGTGGAATGTCACTGCTCAGCGCTGTGCTGCTGACAGGAGGGAATGCTTCCATTGGAAGCCCGGGAGATTTACAGGAATAAAGTAAAGCTTTGCTCGAGGTTTTCAAAAGCCCAAACTCTGCCTGTGCATCCATTATACATGACAGAGCGATTATACCACCGAAAAAACCCCCAGATATCCAATCTTTTGTCTTTTGGCTGCAGGCAGTCGAGCTCTGTCTGGTTGAGTGCACGTTGTGTGTTCTTCCTTTGGCTGCACAAAGGGCTGTGGGGTGGTGATGGAAGGGGCAGGGGCTGGAACCACATCAGACTGTTTTCCCTCGGTGTCTGGACAATGCAAGGGCAGGCTCTGCACACACAGGAATCTCTGGGGATCATCACTTGCTGCAGGCAAACTCAGCCCCCCATTGTCCTGATGCAAAATCAGAAATATTGGTTCATACTGCGTTGAAAGGTTTCTTTGCATCCTGAAAAAAGGATGGGATCATTTAACACGTGGACCTGGGGGTTTATTGAGGTCTGTGGATGTTTTGCCCCTACAGTAAGTGAAGGACAAGTGTTACATGTGCCAGTGGTGACAGCACTTGGAATCTTTTCCAGCAGAGAGCTGGTTTTGTTCCAGATTTAACAACATCTCCTGCTTATGTTGTTGCCTTCTATGAAAGAGTTTTGAAACACCCTATAGCACTCCCTTTTACTTTTTCTCTTGAGCTAGATTTACTCTGAGCACAGGTAACACAAGGGAGGGAGAAGAATGGGAGGAGAAGTGAGAGAAAAAGAAGTGAAGGAGAAAAGAGGAGCTGGTGTCAGTGCAGTGGGGGTGTGTGCTGCAAACCCCACAGGGTGTGGCCATGGCTGCACAGATAACACACTGTGCTCCTTTCTCCCTGCCTGCTTTGGTACCTGAAATTATTGTTTCTGTTTTTTGTCTTCTCCCCTCCCTGCTCACCCCCAAGGATTTCTGTTTCCTTGGCTGGGCTCTGCCCCCTTTGTGCTGAGGAACAGCTGCCTTGGCTCAGCCCCATCACTGGGGTGAACATCCTTGGGATGCAGCCTTTCTCCAGTGACACCAGCTGGAGGTTCACTCCTGCCGCTGGGAGTGATCTCTTCAGGCTCCCAGCAGCTGCTTTTTGCAGCTTGGGAAACTCAGCTTGTTAAAAAGGGCGTTTCCTGCTCCCTAACACAGGGGTGAGCAGTGGGTTCCATCCCCTCAGCTCTCAGGAGCTGAAGAGCTGCCTGGGTGACCTCTCCTGACATCCAAACAGCTGGGAGGGCAGAAACAAAGCCTGTGCTGAGGAAGGAGGAGGAAGTTCAGGCTGTTTATGTGTGGTTATGGTTTCCGGTGTTTCTTCCTATTTTCTGTTGTTCCTGTTTTTTGTTTTGTTTTTTTCCCAAGTTGCAGAAAGATTTCACAGGACTGGAAATAACATCCACTGCATATACTGGCAAATCTTGTTAACTTGGTTTCTAGGAATTCAGAGCTGTGGTAGCATTTTTCTGAAACCTGGGCTTCTCTAAGAGGTCTCTAAGAGCCCCAAGACCTGCTACAGAGTACAAGCAGAACAGAATTGTACAGAATATAAGATGTTTTGGTTGCCTGAGTGGATAATTTCAGTGCCAGACAGGCAAAGGCTGTTTTCAAATGGAATTGTTTTTCTCTGTTAATTAGCAGATGAATCTACTGACTTGGGTCAGCTTTGAGGGCAGGAATTGGGATAAGTGGGCACTTCCTTTTTTTTTGCAGCTTAGAATTTGAATTGGCTTAAGCCATTTCTAATTACCACACCTGTACTCACTTTCACTCTTTTTAAAAGCATGCCCATAGGAAAATGTCTTCTGCAGGTACAAGCACAAAGCCTAACTCAGAAACCAGTTTGTGTTCATTCCCTACGAGAAGGACAAGGAGTTCTGCAGCCCCTTGCTGAGGGTGAACAGGTTCTGGCTGATCAGTGAACATCAGTTTAAGTCCTGTGTCTTTTTAGGTTGTTATTTTCAAGCTCAAGTCCTCAACAATAATTTCCTTCAATGAAAGCAGAGGTTCTGTGTTCACCAAGTGAAAAGCAAGGAAGGCTGGAGCAGCTGGTGCAGTAGTAACACCAGAGTGTTGTAAAGCTGCTTGTAGGGGGTGAGGAGGAGGGTGTTGTGACAGGAGGGGAAGAGACAGACTCTTGTGACACGGGAGAGCTGGTGTGTCACAGCCAGCACTGCTGAGCCCTGCCAGGGCTACAACCTCCTGCCCTTGCCCAGGCTTTGTGCTCCACTGCAGTCTGGCTGGAGAAAGGAGTTTGATACAGAGCTCAGCACCCAGTGAAAACCTGAACGCTTCTACAGAACAATGAGTGCAACCCTGTGGCTGTGTGAAACACAGACACCTGGGGAGCTGCTCTGGGGCCCTTCCACCCGCCCGGGGCCTTGGCTGGAGGAACTCCCTCTGTTCTGCCACTGTCCCACCAGCAAAGGCTGAGTGAGGAGGGCTCTGAGCCCTGTGTGCTGGCAGATGGCAGTGGGACGAGTGCAGGAGGCAGTTGGCAAACGTGCCTTTCTGGTGGCCTGAAGCCCTTCTCCCCCACCCAGGGAGTGATGTGTCTCCGAGGCATTTGCTTGGGTATCAGTTACAGTAAGGAATATCCCAGAGGTCTGATTCTCTTCTTTTAGTGACCTAACAACAAATGGGGAGGTTTGTTCAATAACTCAGAAGGATTTCAGTAGCCTAGTGCTCATGGTAAAGCCTTCCAAGAGAGTGGGAGGAGGCAGCCTGAGTCAGAGCTGTGCCCGGTGACCGAGGTGACCTTGTCCAGTGTTCACAGACCCACAGAGTGGTTGGGCTTGGAGGGGACTTTAGAGATCACCTCAGTCCAACCCCCTGCCATGGGCAGGGACACCTTCCCCTCGAGATATGTATGTTTTCTGCCCAGGAGAAATTAGTCCTGTTTTTCATGGTTTAGGGCATCATCTTCTTGAGGCGAAACAGAGACATGCCTGGATATGTATTTTTGGTGGAACTGGTATCTCACTTTGGTTTAGGAGAGAACTAAACCCATAGCTCATGCCCTTCTGTCCCTGTGCTTGCAGTGTTGGTTGGGTGCCACAGACTGTGCAATTAAACCACAGAACATCTTTGGATACAAAGTCAGTAACCTGGAGCATTCCAGAGCCTTCCTGTGCCCTCTAAAACGAATCCCCAGGCTCTGAGGACCATTTCTGCAGCACTGATTGTCCTCGAGTTACATGTACGTGCTCTGAAACAGCCCCTGCCTCTGGTCCTGGAGCTCCACAGCAACCTGTGCTCCTTTGGAGGTGGGGAATTGCCCCTGGAGGGCTGTGGAATTGTACTGGTGCTGGTGCAAGTCATGGCTGAAAGCGCTGGCAGGAGTAAGGCTGTAACTCTTACAACTATGCAATGGCCAGACTGTTATTTTTCCCTGAGGATAATCTGGAAGAAATGTTTGTGCTGGCTTTGAAATGTTTCTGTGCAGTCCCAAAGCACCGACCTCCTAAAAACAGAGCGAGAATGTGCCAACACCTCCCTGAAAAGGGCCATTCCCCAGGCATGTGCTCATCCCAGCCAGTGTGCCTGAATACTCACAAACAACAAAGAAAGGGAGCCACACGTCTGATTGAATCACAGGGCAATTAGGAGCCTTGAATGAAGGTTTGCAGATGCTGGCTTTGCAATTTATGGTTTGCACATTCCTGTTCCTACACTTTATAAGGACCAACGGACAGTGTGAAGCCTGTCAGCATATCCTGGTTGCCCTAATATCCTTACTTTTAAGAGTTCTATTTTGAGTGAGTGTTTAAATAGCTGAGGAGATGAATTTCATGCCTTCTTGCTGAATCAGCAAAGCCTTCAAATCTCCTGTTGCTTTTCTCCTCAGTTATTTATAGCTCAGGTTGTCTCCTCCCCAACACTTCACTCTTGGATCCTGTAAATCCGGCTCAGAGTCAGGCAAGACAAAGGAGTCATGATGGCATGAGGAGGAGAGGAGTGGAGAGTGTAGGGCAGGGTCTGCCTCTGCCTTTAGAACTATTCCTGGCAGCAGGATCAGCAGTCCAAGCCTAAATCTTTCCTTTTGCTTTTCCATGCCACCTCCCTCTTCCCGCCTTATGGTGGAAACAGCCATTCCACAGACAGGGAACACCAAAATCCAGGTCTTCTTATACTTCTGGGGTGGAAAGAAATCTTCCAGCAAAGGGTCTGAAGCACAAAGAACGGAGGCAGGTCTGGCAGTGAGGCTCCAAGCCCACAGGGGTGTAGGGTGGGCACAGGAGCTCTGCCCCTGGAGATCAAATCCAGCTGGGCTGGGTTTGCAAACTGTTCACTTCATTTTGCATATTCTCACCTGGTGCTTCTGACAAAGCACAGGGCAGCTCATTTGTGGGTGCGGGAGCTTTGTTTGAGTGTCTCTGAGCTCTTGGTACCTGCAAATCCAGATTCAGTTCCAGATTTTACGTTTGCTCAGCTACTCACGGTTTTGTTCCCTATCCCAGTGTTTAACACACTCGCAGGGTGATCCAGCAATAGGCAAATATTTTACCTTAAAACACTAAACTGCCAATTTAAAAATAGAAACCCACCAGTTGCTGGGTTTAGTCACTGCAATTTCCCATCTGTTGTCAGTTGTAATTGCAGGGCACACGAGGCTGGATTGGCAGGGGCAAAAAAGCTGCTCGTTCTGTGTCTTGTGTAGCAGAACTGAAAAGCCAAGTTGCCTTTGTGTGTGGCATTTGTGATCACACGGCTCTGGGGCAGTGCCAAGAGTCCTCCCGGCTGGCACAGAGCATTCCAAGGAGCTCTGTGTGATGGACCTACGTGGAATCTCCCCCTTGCAGGAGCTGTGCACAAAACCAGTGGTGCCCCCAGCTACCCACATACCCCAACAGACGGATCTCTTTCTTAATGATCTGCTTTGAAATGCAAATATATTTACATTTAAACAAAACAGAGCCCAAATATCCCCCCAGCAAAGCCCGGGTAAGCTCATTTACCGAGTAAAACGCTTCGTGTTTAAGGATGAGGTGGCTTGTTCCTCACTGTAGGTGTCTGCAGACGGTTTGTTTGTTTAGGGAGGGTAATTAGCTCTCCAAATAGTGCACCATGAACTCGTACAACACCCCCTGCGCTCCTCTGGGATTATCCCTGTTCGTTACAGGTTGTTCCAGTGTCCCATCACACGCGGGGGATCGGTCCTGCCGTGTTCCCTAACCCCAGGTATCGGTAAAGGGGGGCTTTCCCTCACAGCCCCTGCCCGGCTCTGCTGCCCCGCCGGGGGAGCCGAACCAGCGGGTTTGACTCGTCTGATCCTGGGAGGGACATGAACAGCCTCGGGGGCAATGGCTGAGGGAACATTTTCCACTCCTTCCCTTCCCAGTTTAGCATATCTGAGAGACTGGTTACACACCACAGGATGCGGGGATGCCACAGCCCCGACAGACTTTCCCACAGCCTTTTCCTTTAGGTTTCCACCACTGTTTGCTCTATTTACAGCTGATCTTAAAAACCCCAACCAATCAAACAAAACCCCCAAAACCTAGTTATATGAATTATTTTCTCAGGCAAATGATTTTTCATCATAATGTCTTGAGCTCTTCTATATCTTCAGTGATAAAATCGGCTGCATTAACTGTGCTAAATACTCTGCTGAAGTCCTGAAACTTTTGTCTTTGCTGAAGGGGTTTACTGAGGACATTTGCTCCAAGAGTAATTCCAATGTCCTTTGACTGGTGTCTTCCAGAATACACTGAACAAGGAAATTAAAACTGTTTTTTGGGTTACATGAGAGAGTAAAATTGTTCACTGAAACACAGAATAGGAGTTACAGTTTACCTATCAGGTAATCTAAAAAACTATTTAGATGTTCAGGCTCACAGGGACGTAGTTCTCTTCTTGGGACCTCTGAGCTGATTTTGAATTGGAGCTTGGCCCAGAGACATCCTGAGATCCTCTCCAACCTGAAGGATCCTTCTTCACATGGAAGGATCTCTGGAGGCCATCTGGTCAAAGCGAGTTGAACTTGGGTCAACTTGGGCTTAGCTGAGTTCTTAATATCTCCAGGCATGGAGGCTCCACAGCCTCTCTGGGTGACTTGTGCCACTGTTTGACTGCTCTCAAGTGTGACAAGGCTCTGCAGGTATTTGGGATTGGACACTTCCTTCATGTCTGTAAATAAAGGTTTTGGTAACAGAGGCCAAGGAGGGGTCAGTGTGGATGTTCAGTAGGTGACATCAATACAGATAACGTGGCACAAACTTCAAGGCACTCTTAGGAACTGAAATAAGATAAATTGCATATTGTTCACACTGTGCTAATCTGATGCACTGTGCAAGTTCAGATGCACTTGTCTTGTTTGCTCTCTGCTCCTTCCCTGCTGTCCCCATGGTCACACAGGGCAGGACCAGGACAGATTCCTGGTGGCTGTGCAGCTCCAAGCAGCAGGAGGGAGCAGAGTCTGAGCAAGCCAAGGTTCTCCTGGAGCAGTGCAGCTGCAGTGCTGGCAGCTGTGCTGTGCTGGAGCTGAGACACTTTATTGGGAATGGGGGAGCTCACACTGCCCCAAGCAATGCTACACCACTCCAGGGCAGAGGGGCTGAGTGCCAGGGCTGTCTGGCTGTGCTTCCAAAGAATTTCTACCTTGGCAGTGGTGTGTGCATCTGGAATATTGCACTTCCCACTCCACACTGCACTGCACATTTCTTTTCTCTCATACAGCTGACACACAGTTTAACAAATCATTATGTGGGCTCTGGGGAAAACCAGGTCGGTGGAAATGCAGAGATGGAGGAGCATTTCCATAATCTCCATGAATCCTTTCCTTTGAAGTGAAAATAGTCCAAAAGGCAGTAAATGTCCTCACAGCATTTTGGCACCAACAGCCAGCCTGGGGCATCTTGAAATTAATTTCTGAGTAGGAATAGATAGGAGTGGGGAATCTGGAGCACTGGGTTATAGTTCCACAGGGACAACAGATAAGGAAGCAAAACAATGGCTTTGTGTGAGAGCCTGGGAGGAATTTTTCTATAAATAGGGATTTGTTTCTCTCAATCATCTCTGAGAAAATATTGAATCCAGCAGGGCTGGCACGTAAAATCCTGACTGAGGAGAACTATAAATGATGATGATAAATGTAGAAGCTCCCAGGGCTGGAGCCCCTCTGCTCTGGAGCCAGGCTGGGAGAGCTGGGGGGGTTCCCCTGGAGAAGAGAAGGATCCAGGGAGACCTGAGAGCCCCTTGCAGGGCCTGAAGGGGCTCCAGGAGAGCTGGAGAGGGACTGGGGACAAGGGATGGAGGGACAGGACACAGTGGGTCCTTCCCGCTGCCAGAGGGCAGGGATAGATGGGATATTGGGAAGGAATTGTTCCCTGTGAGGGTGGGGAGGCCCTAGCACAGGTTGCCCAGAAGCTGGAAGGGAAGAGCAGGTTCTCAGAAAATGTGGGAATCTCTGTCTAGACTTTTGCCTTCTAAAGATAAATACCCAAATGTATGTAAATTGGTTGTTGAGACTGAATGGAAATTCAGGGTTTTTTTCAGTAAGGAGCTGTGGAGACAGTGAGTTTTCCTCTTTTTACAGATCATAATTAATCCCTTTGTACATACTCCCAACTCACCAGTCACCCCCAAATCCTGCCTGCAGAAACCCTTCAACCTGGGGTGTTTACCAACCAGATTTGAAAATACCTTCCCTTTTAATTATCTTGAGTAATTTAACCAAAGCCAACAGGTTTCTGCCCATTGCAGCCAGAGAGGTTTCTTTGATGGTCTGATGCACTGTGCTGGAGGATTTCCAAGGGAAGAAATGGATGGAGAAAGACCAGTTAAATGCAAGGCCTCCTTTCTTTTGGCCAATTAATATCAATAAGATCTTGGACTTGCCTTTGCAGGAACACCAAAGAAATAATCTAAATTAACTAAAAATGTGATTTTAACATGTATCAGTCAAACTGTACTGAGCCTCTGGGTGCTTCCTCGTAACCAGAGTTAATCTGGCCTTGATTTGATATAGCTGCCTTAATTTCCAAACTCAAATTAAAGTGACTTGACTTCTGAATAGAGATTTCATCAGTCTGTTTGAAAAGTTCATGCCCTGAATGCCCCTGTTTGCCCAGGCTCCTGATAAATACGGCAGCTTTAAAAAGAGTTGCTCCTGCCCTCCCTTGGCTGCGTCACTACAGTGGTTATTCCACAGGGGTTATTCCACAGGGGTTATTCCACAGGGGTTATTCCACAGGGGTTATTCCGCAGTGGTTACTCCCACGTTCTTGCTGCACATCAATTGTCACCTCCTTTGGTTTTCTACAGGTAAATGTTCCCCTTTTGCTAAGAGATTTCTACAAGCAGGTGCTCAAAATGTTTCCTTTCTTATGTCACAGATGCTGCTTTTCCAGGAGATGCTGCCCTGTTCTTACTCTGTAGCCTCTTGTGCTGGTTTTGGCTGGGGGAGAGTTAATTCTCCTCGCAGTGGCTGCTGTGGGGCTGTGTTCTGGCCAGCTCTGACTTCTTTCTTTCTTTATTGCCACTTGGCCATGTCTCCATCACCCCTTGTTCAGAGCTTCCCCCCAGCACAGTGCCCAAAACCAGCCTGACTGTCCCCAAGGTGCCTCCAGGATGCACTGCAGGTACTGCTGAGGAGTGACCCTCACAACTTCCGCATTCCCAAGGAGTTTGGAGAAGCATCAGAAAGGCTGGATGTTTATCTGAGCCCCCTTGGGTCTTCCAGTTGAGGTTAAGAGATGTTTTCTGTCAGAGCCCTGCTATTTCCTGCTCCTGACAAGGCCAGATATGCTCCAGTGGCCCTTTGAGGTGATATTTGTCTCCTGTTTTTACTCCCGTTTTTATCAGGTCACCAGTTCTTGGATGCGGGTTCAGGAAAAGACTTAAACACGTTCTTGGTCTGAAGTAACAACAAAGACTAGAAAATGGGCTTTAAAGGGCTGAGAGGGACAATGGGACATCCATCAGAGCCAGCAGGAGCTCTGACAGCAGGGGGGCACAACACACATCTGCACGACAGGAGCCTTGCATTCCTCTGGGGGAGAAAAGTTGCTTTTAAGTGATAAGTTCAATAAAAAGAGGAATTAAGAACACGAGTGAACACTAGAAAGTGAATTTACCTTCCACTTACAGCTACCTCAAGCTTTGCCAGGACAGAAGGAATGCAAATCCTGCACACAAAAGTATGGGAATGATAAACAAAATGCATCCACCCTTGCTGAAGATCAGGAAGGAAGAAATCCCAGCTTACAGCATCAAATGCTCGAGCTCTAAGGCCACATATACTTTTGCTCTCAAAGAAGTTGTCACTTAATCAGCCCTCAGTGTTCAGGCTTGTGGGTACTGGAAATATGTTTTCTGAGATGTTTAAAATGCCAGGCCTACAGCTTAGGTCAGGATTTCTGTAGGAATGCCCCTGGGATCTGAGGAGCCAGAAGAACAAGCATGTCCAATCATCCCTCAAGGGTTTAGGAAGTGCCTTGGGGAAGGACACTGGCATTGAATTCCTGGTGTGACCAACCCTGCCTGAGGCTTTGGGGAAGAGAGATGCAGCTGTAGGGCAAAACATTAATCCCAGACAAACTGAGAATAACAGGGAAAGGCATTTTCTTAGTAAATCTAATAAAAATGTTAAACCCCGAGCTAAGTATTGAAGAAGCATCTGAAATTTGCCTTTGAACTAGCACAGCTTTCATGTAAAGACAACTGAAGTCTTCTGTGTGATAAAGCAAATAACTTTTTACCAAATAGATATTATTTTAATCTTAGTCCTTGAAGTTAACAAATTAACTTTCCCTGTGATTTCCCCACTTGTGACAGCCCCTGGCTGTGTTTTTACTGTGGAACAGCTCTGGCAGACTGCATGTCTCTCACATTCACTACAAAGTAAACAGGAATTTTTTCCAAGGGTAACTGGCTGGGCTCCAGTGGAAGAATGCAAGTTATTCATAAGTTCTGGTAGGCTCATTTCTGCTTAATATGGGTCTGTTTTTATTATGGATTTTATGGGGAAAAAAAAAAAAAGTCGTGAAATTCTTTGAATCCCCTGGGATTCTTTTCTTCCAACATGTGGGAAATTGCCTTCCCCCATCCCCCAGCACATAATTAACTGCTGTTTGTCCTGATCCTGTTCCTCTTTTTCCCACCTTCAAGCCCAAGAGGCTGCCAGAAGGTTCCCCAGGGCAGCCAGGACACGCCAGGCTATTCTGAGGACACAAGTGCTGTTGCAGACATTGCTCCCTCCTGGTGCTGGTGAGGGGTGATGGGGTGCCAGCAGCACCTGCGGATTCCTGCAGCAGGAAGGGGCTGGATAACCCTGGCAGGAGAGGCAGAAAAGTCCTGCAGGGGTTCCAGGAGGTTCAGCACTGAGGAGGCAGAGCAGGGGGAGGTGAATCCTGTCCCCAGGAACCCAAACCGGGCTTGCCCTGCCCTTGCCTGCCCTGGGCTCTGCAGCCACTGGGTTTGCTCTGTGGTTGTGTTCCTTTGGTGCTTTCCCAGGGATCCGTGTGGGAGCCCCTGGATCATTCCCGTGCATGGAGAGCTGGGGAGGGACGTGCCAGCAGGGGAGGAGCTGTACAGGTGAAGGCTGAAGGGTTTGAGCTGTCCAAGCACCAGGCAGAATTTGGCTGGAGGCTTCCAAAGAGACAGGAAGATTTCTGAGGAGGGGGAGGAGTGAGGGAACTGGATGCATCAGGAGAGGGATTAAACGATAATTACACAGAAATACTGGTGGTGGCAAATGGGGACTGAGTTTGGTGAACAGGGAGGTGCAGTTCGAGCCTAAATTCCTCTCTCCCTGTGTGCACAAGAACAAGCCCAGAACTGAACTGGAACTGAGGACTTGTTCAGCCAAGTGAAAGTGTTCTCGGGCCTCTGCCCACAGCCCTGATAGCTCAGCTGGGGGAATCACAAACAGCACTGCACTCCAAGTGGCTTGCATCTTAAAGGGGGTAGAGTTCAGGCCAATGGTTCATTAAAACCAATCATAAATTGAGTATTTAACTTTCATATTTCTATAATACCTTTTTGTTTGAAACGTCAAGCTGCTTTACCGTCAAAAGTGACTTAAATGTTGCAAAACTCTGAAGAGAAATAGTATTTTCTCTGGTTTTGTGTATGGGGAATGCAGAAAAAGGGTGGTTTACCTCAGGTCACTCCAGGGGAGCTGTGTAAGGGTGAGCCACAGAACCCCCTAACGCTGGATTTTTGGGTGGAAGGCATCCCATGGGAACTGCACTGGGAAGTGAAGGGCATCACACGTGGCCTGTGGTTGGTCAGGGCCTGCTGGGGGGGCCTCAGGGGAGATTTTGTGGCCACATACATCTGTGTGGGGCTCTGGCTGCCTGCATGGGTTTGGAAATTCGAGTATTAAGAGGGGAGACTATTCATACAAATCTTAACATTGTGTGGCTTTTCTGCATGTTCAAAGCACTGCCCAGACACCACCTCAATAATCCTGGGATCTTTCCAGGGAATGGGAATGTAAACAGAGTTTATCTCCTGCTCTGGCACTGGAGTAAACTGCTCGAGGCCAGCAGTGGGAGAGGCTCCCCTTCCCTTCTGAAATCCGGGGACAGATCCCTCTGCAGGTGTGGGATGGACAAGGAAGGGGTGCTATGGGAGAAGGCAAAGGGCAGCAACCCAGAGAGAAGAGTTCCCTGTGGGTGCCTGGGTGAGAGATTGAACACTTTAATACAGAGGAAACATGTAATACACAGCTAACTCAGGCCAAGCAAGCCTCCTTTCTGGTGCCTTCCTGAATCAGGAGGGGAGCTGGAAAGAAATCCCTCTGCCAGGGACTCGCCATTCCCTGGAAGTGTTCAAAAAAACGAGTGGAGGTGGCACTTCGTGAGATGGTTTAGGGGCACGGTGGGGTTCAGAGGGTGGGCTTGATGATCCTGGAGGTCTTTTCCAACCGTATGGTTCTGTGATTCTCTGAGATGAAGTGGAGCTGTGCCTGCCCTTCAGTGAATGGCCAGAGCAGGACCAGCTCTGGGCAAAGTCTGACACCCAGAGAACCAGAGGAGGGAGCAGGAGAGGAGGTGCCTCAACCCCCTGGGCTGAAAACAGGGCAATATGTCATTGCTTGGCAAAGAGAAAAACAGAGAAGCCAATTTTAGGGCTTTTAGGTATCACTGCAACTGCTGTGTCCCACAAAACTGAGAGGATTCCTGCTACCAGCAAACTGGGAGGGGTCTGTCCTTATTTCCTGTCCCTGAATGCCACTCACTTCAACATCTGTGCATGGAAATTGTGAAAAGGGTGTACCTGGGGTGCAGGACTTGTCCATGAGCCGGGTCCTGAGCCTGCCTGGGAAGTAGCACTACATCCTTTGTGCTCCTAAAGCACTGCCCCATCAGCTGCTGTGCCACACAACAGTGGAGAACATTCCTTCAGGCACCAGGAGTTTTGTGAAAGCTTTATCTGAAGGTGGTCATGGGTCAAGCACATTTTTAATTTCTCTCCTTCACTTTACAAAGAACAGCAGATGGGGGGAACTATTCCTGAAACATGAAAGATGTTCCTTTTAGAATATTTTGGGAAACAAAACTATTTTTGAGGTTGTCCATAAGCCTTGGGAGATGTTGGTGTTGGTTTAGTGCTGTGGCTCCTCTGGGATGTTCTCTGAAAGGTTTGTGCAGGTTTTTTTCATTTTCTCTTGACCTACTTGTCTTTTCCTCTCTCAAGGGTGTTCACACCTTTATTCTCCTACTAGAGATGAGCTACCAGTCAAACACAGGGTATATTTAAGCTTGGGAAGAGCCCATCTCATTTCTCTTTCAGAAACATTAAAAATTAATTTTAATTAGACAAAAATCACTGGATTACCTCTCTTTAAAACCACCTCTCTCTCTGCTTCTCTTCCTCCCCCCACGACTTTCTTTTCAAAGCATAATAAATTCCTTTCCTTGTTCTGGGTGTTTTCATCCACTTGTTAAATTCACTAATGAACCCTTTGTGTAAGTATTAGCCTGATCTTCCAAGCAAGAAATGGGAACAGAACAAAACTGGCAAAGCCAGAGTTCAGGTTTCTGTATTTCACATAAACCACAACATCATCTAAAGCTCAGGATTTCCCTGCCTCTGCTTTGTTGCTCCTTCAGGTGTTGCCTGTCAGCTCTGTGCAAGCACAGCTTTGCCCTGAGCTGTTGGCAGGGGTGGGGCTCTCCAGAGGGACCTGGGGTGTGACAAAAGATGAAGTAATGGCTCCCTTCAAATCATTTAACCACCTCAAAACCTCGGTGGATGTTGGTCTGGCCATTCGGGCCAGGAAACTTCCAGCTCTTCTGTGTCCTTCCCTTCCCACCACACAGGGTAAATCCGTTGCCCACTCCCATGGATTTTAACCTGTAAGGGATCCTTCCCTCACCACACGGACACCCTGCCAGGCTCCTGTCACAGTTACAACATTTCTAGTCACAGCAAGAATTAAAGAACGATTTTTAAAAGGTGCCTTCTTCCAGAAACCTCAGAAAGGGCCTCAGGTGGAGTGCACTGGCCATTCTCTCACCACCGGTGTTGGCACTCGATCAGTTTGATAAGAAAACAATAACCACAGAACCCACTTCCCCTCCAAGAAGTTTTTTTAATCAATGACTTATTTTCATCCCTAGAAAGCACATTTTTCCTGCCTGAGGAATGGGAAATGGAGGCCATTGTCAGTAAGAACATCACCTCTGTCTGTGTCTGATGTTCTGGTGCAAAGGCAGCAGCTCTGTGCTGAGGAAGGGAGGCCTTCCAGCACCTGAAGGAGCTGACAGGAATGATGGAGAGGGACTTGGACAAGGGCCTGGAGGGACAGGACAAGGGGGAATGGCTTCAAGCTGACAGACAGTAGATGGGATATTAGGAAGAAATTTCTCCCTGTGAGGGTGGGGAGGCCCTGGCACAGGTTGCCCAGAGAAGCTGTGGCTGCCCCTGGATCCCTGGAAGTGTCCAAGGCCAGGTTGGACGGGGCTTGGAGCAACCTGGGCTAGTGGAAGGTGTCCCTGCCCAGGGCAGGAGGTGGAACTGGATGAACTTTAAGGTCTCTTCCAACCCGAACCAGTCTGGGATTCTATGAAGGACCCAGTTAGTGCCCAAGACATCCCAGGACATGCAGGGCTAATTTATGTGCTCCTGTGGTTTCTCAGACGTTAATACCAAGCCTAAATCCAGCTCAGATCTGTCTTTGGCTGCAACAGCCACACAAGTGTTTGTAGCACACAAAGGCCAGGGGTGGGAACAGAAGGAAAAGATGGAACAGCAGAGTGGAGGAGTGTGCAGAGCTGCTCTGTGTAGTGTGTAGAATCCAGTCACTCTGGAGCTCCAACAACTATCCAGAGCAAATTACAAAACATTTCATGTGGCCTTAAATCAAGTTAGAGTTTGTAATAAAACCAAATAAACCACCAAAAGCAAGAAACCCCACTTGAGAGCGGCATAAACACACTTGTGGTGTCTCTCAGTGATCTCCCCCAAATACAGACACAACAGAAGACAGTGTTTGTTTGCCAGCAGTCTGGGAACAGTTGTCACCCAGTGTTTCATTCCCTGCTTCCCTGGGTGTGCCATGCAGGAGCCGTTCCCAGAGGGAGTTCAGTTCTTGTTTGGCCTCTCTTCCATTAATATTTGTACACAAACACACGGACACTCCAGACAATGGTTCACACACATCTGTGCTGCTGGAGATTGTTTGCTACAGGCAGGAAACAATTCCCAAAATTACTTTGCAGTTATCCGGCAAGAAATGAAGAATTACATGTTTGTCTGCTTCAAACCCCATCCCTGGGCGGGGTCAGGAAGGTGTTTCTTACTGGTTTAGTTGGACAAATTCATCACTGGGCACGGGGATCGTGGGGGGAATGGACTTGGCTATTTCTGGAATCTTCTGATAGGACTGAGGGCTGACATTCCACGTTCTGACAGCCTGTTCCCACCTCCTCACCTGGGGCAGAGCTGGGGTCACAGCAGCTGGACTCCCCCTGGTTTCCTCCCTCCCAGGGCTGCCAGTGTAGTTGTCTATGTGCCAGTGTTCTCTTTTTCCATGGAAAACTTAAATTCACAATTGTGACCATTTGCTGTCATCCTGTCTTTGAGACACCAAAGGCTGAGGTGTCCCAGGGGACATGCTCTGCTCAGCTTTTGGTGGGACTGATGGAGTTGTTTTCCCTCTGTGAACAGCACAAGTCTCTTCAGAAACTTGGGGATGTAGATTGGCTTTGCAGAGTTCTGATGTCTCTGTTGAATTCCCACCAATCTGCCTGTGCCAAAGAGCTTTGGGAATGGGAACATACCGGTTTCTTTGAGAGCTTCCCATGCCATACACCAGATCCCAACTACTAGATGGGAAAAATGATGAAGTAAAATCAAACACATAAAAGTTTCTTGTAGGTCTTGGGAATAAAGAAGAGTGAAAGCCTTTCATTGCGTTTCTTCCTACGAGTGAAGAGCTGTTAGAGCCCCGTGTGTCACCCTCCCTGAATTCCCAGGAGCTGGATGGAGTCCAGCCCTCAATCCATTCTATCCCTTTTTCATTGTTGTTCAAGAAGATTTTAAAGATCTGACAGAACTTCTCTGAAGTGTGGCCTGGAGGAGAGAAGGGAATACGTTTACCCCCAATGCCAGCGGTCACTGGGGTTTGTGAGCAGGTTGGTGCTGGTGCAAGAGCAGTTCTGCTGCTCCTGCGCTGGGGGAGACTGGCAATGCAACAGGAAAAGGAATTTGGAGGGCTTGGATGGTGAAATCCATGAGGGGAGTGGGCAGAGGTCTTTCCTGAAGAGGAAAGACCTTCCCATGGTACATTAGCCTGGCCTGAGCCAGCAGTGCCTGAGGACAGGTCTGTCCCCGTCAGCACCAACCCCTGGAATCCTTGTTGGCACTCCCAGCTCAGGGTGGGTGTGCTGAGCCACTGCAACAGGGATCCTTCTGCTTTGGGCAAAGTCCTATGGAGCTTGAACCTTCTAACAGGAGTTGTGGAGTAATTAAAGTGGGAGGGGCACCGAGTTGTGAGCGCGTCTCCTACAGGACTAAACTAAATTATTGAAATATCATGTCACCTCAGGCAAAGTAGCTCTGAGTGAGCCTGAAAGGATGGAGAAGCACCAGCTGGAGAGAGGAAATGTCTCTGTCTATCCCTCCCCCCCATTTCTGTGCTCAGTGTTTCTTATCTGGCATTTTAATGACTTGGTGCAAATGAGGACAAAAAGTATGTGAGGCATGTTGGTGACCATGGGGAGCAGAGCTGGGTGCTCTCTGTGCACAGAGCTCCTGATGGAGATAGGAATGAGGAATTTAGCTCTTTTTGGAATGCAAAGGATTTAGTGAACTTTTGGGAAATTCCCAGCTCTTTCTCTTCCTTAATACTCGTAATGCCGTTTGAATATGGAAGTGTAATGCTGCTCTGGGTATAGAAATGCAGATAATCTGGCTTTATTAGCTGCTGCTGCTGGGTTCTTTGTTTCCAAAATAATTGGAATGTCATTGAGTTTCTCTTTGTTTAAGCAAGAACTATTTGCTACTTTACAATATTCCTCACATGCAGCATTTCCCAGTGTGCAGCTGCTTTGCTGCTGTAAAGAGATACCAACCCAACTTTGACCTCAGCAGCTGGAGTGAGGTAGGAAGGCTGGGAGAGGACACATCCCCAGGGATAGTTCTGGGAAACATTCTGCCTACAGGTGGGAGGAGATGGCGGGAACATTCCTAAGGGAGAGCAAAGCAGGAGCAAAGCTGCTCCCCATGGAATAACATGAACATTTCCTGAGCCTGGAGAGCTGCAGGACTCCTTCCTCCTCCTTATCCCATTTCTTGCCTTCCACATCACCAGCCATCCCAAAGTTCCCCTGGCTGCTGAGGCAGGAGCCCGTGGAAGAGGAGGAGTGGGCTGGGAGCAGGGAATTGGATGTACCAGGTTCTGTGCTAACAGTGAACTGTAAATTGTGGCTCTGGCAACTCCTTTGGCTGCTGCTTTCGTTCAGTATCTTCATGAATAAAATTAGATCCCTCAAGGAAACAAGTTACATCACAGATAAAAGCTCTGGGAAGGGAGAGACAATGGAGACTATTTTAATGTAAAAATGTAATCTGGAAACAGTCAAACTTCATAAATTAAATGAATAGTGCACCTTAATCCAACCCCGTGAACAAGCCTGTCCTCTACTTAATGAAGTGCATATTTGTCATTATTATTTTCATTATTATTTAACCAGGCTTGAACAGTCATGAAAACAGCTCTGCTGGTAAATAACACCTAAACCCATAAACTAAAGATAGGTGAGTTGGGACTTCTTGCCAGAAACTAGCCTAATTCTGCTGTAAGAACCCAAAAGTACTCAGCTCACAGGAGTTAGTGCTATGTCTGGGCATTGACTTTAAAGTGAAAATATCGCTTTCATATCCCTCCCTAGGTTTGGAGATGCACTTTATTGGAGGTCAGTGAATGCAAAGCTGATTTAAAAGAATGGATATTTGGTGTTGAAAACCACTTAAATGAGGTAAACACAAGGCAAAAATCCTAACTGGCTTCTCTGAGGAAGTACACAAGAAACAAGTAAGAGGTGGATATGTTAAAACTGTTGTTAAATTGCTTTTTTGCTGTGTGGGAATGGCTTTTCTGCAGGCCTGGCTCTTTTGGAACCATATGGATGCTCCCAGGGTGGGAGGTCTTCACAGTTTGGACTCCTTTTTTATTTCTGACAGTTTTTACTCTCATGTGATCAGCTAAATCTGAGGTCAGGAACTAGTTAGGGACCAAAATGAGCCTTGGTAACTGTGTTTGCTCAGCCATTGCTGGGGGGTTAAACAGCAGCAGATGGTGCTGGGGGTTAGTCAGGAGGCAGAGTAGGTTGTTCCCAAAGGGCTGGGGCACAGAGCTTGCCTTTATGGGTGTGATGGCACTGAAGAATTCCCAGCAGGATTTCTGGGGTTTGTGGCATCAACACTAACCCCTTGTGCATTGCACAAACTATAGATTTCATAGCCCTTGGAGCAGTTGCCTGTTTTGGTTGCCAATTTGTCAACCACTTATACTGAAGGACATTATTCCTCCTGAAGGAGACACTTTGTGTGTTTAATCAGATTATGGCACAAAGATCTTTAGTCCTTTCCAGCATTTGGGAAAAAAATATTATTTCCCACTACATTAATATACTTAATTCTAGAATCTGCATTATATCCATGGCCTGCTATTTCCTATATATAGACTATTTATAATCCCAGTTAGTGAAATTACAGCTGCTTCAATGCCAAAGCAAAAAGTCAAACACAAGCATATTAAATCTAATTTTCTGCCCTTCATGTAAAGCTCTTCTGCTAAGACAGAAATACAATGTAATTCAAACTACAGGCAAAACTGTGGGGGAAGCTGATACAATGCACTGCAGCTCAGCTGTTCCTAATTTAACCAATTCCCTGCCGAAATTCCTCAGGACTGTTGCTGTCCACTTGGAACAAAACCTGAAGAAAATGGGGAAATGGTTTGCTTGGAAGTGTCCCAGGCCAGGCTGGCCGGGGCTTGGAGCAAGCTGGGCTGGTGGGAGGTGTCCCTGCCCAGGGCAGGGGTGGGACCACGCGACCTTTAGAAGGTCCCTTCGATCCCGAACCGTCCCGGGATTCTGTGTTCGCAAAAGCGAATCCTTCAGTCCCGAGGCACCAGTGTCTGACCAAGGATCTCTGCGCAGCCCCGTCCCTGCAGGCTCTGCGGGCCGGTGGGAGCGCTCCCAGCGCCGGTTAATTGCGGTAATTGCACTAATCGTTGGGAAGGTCTCCACCTCGTGGCTGTGCCGCGCCATGAGCCGCCTCTGCGAGCCCGCCATGGAAACAGGGAAAAGTCAAGCCCGGCACGTGTTTGTTACTGCCCTAGGGAGCCTTTGGGGAATCCTTCAAACACACACGAGTGTGAGGGGTGACTTTGAAGCCGTGGCTTCCTGGACTCTTCTGGGACTCAGTGATGGAGTCGTAGAATATCCTGAGGCGGGAGGGACCCACAAAGCTCACAGCAGCATAAATCATAGGATAGTCTGAGTTGGAAGGGACCTTAAAACTCATCCCACCCCCTGCCATGGGCAGGGACACCTTCCACTAGCCCAGGTTGCTCCAAGCCCCGTCCAACCTGGCCTTGGACACTTCCAGGGATGGGGCAGCCACAGCTTCTCTGGGCAACCTGTGCCAGGGCCTCCCCACCCTCACAGGGAACAATTCCTTCCTGATATCTAATCTAAACCTACTCTCTGTCCGTTTAAAGCCATTCCCCCTTGTGCTGTCACTACATCCAAGTCCAGCTCCTGGCCCTGCACAGACACCCCAAGAATCCCACCCTGTCCCTGAGAGTATCATCCAAACCCTCCCGGAGCTCTGGCAGCCTTGGGGCTGTGCCCACTGCCCTGGGAAGCCTGGGCAGTGCCCAAACACCCTCTGGGGGAAGAGCCTTTTCCCGAGATCCAACCTGACCCTGCCCTGGCACAGCTCCAGCTGCTCCAGGGTCCTGTCCCTGCTCACCCAGGGCAGTGATCGGAGCTGCCCCTCCGGAGGAGCTGCAGCCCCTGCTGAGCTCTGCCCTCAGCCTGCTGTGCTCCAGCTGAACACACCCAGTGCCCTCAACCCCTCTTACGGCCCCTCTAGGCCCTTCCCCATCTCCGTAGCTGTCCTTTGGGTGCTCTCTAACAGCTTTACACCCTCCATTCAGTCCTAAGATTCATCCAAGTGACAACACTTGGGAGCTGAGATGTGCTGGAGCTTTACACTGGGCTGGGCCTTGCACACAGATGTTCAGACTAGGCTCCACTTGCAGGGCAAATTAATTTCTCATCCATTCATTCATCTCATTTTCTCATCTGCTGGGTCCCAGAGGTGCTGTTTCCCGGGGAGACAAACACAGCAGAGTGTACCAGGACACCCCTTTTGAACAGAACTTGTTCTTTCCTCCTCTCCATCTCTGGCCCCTGTCCCTAAGGCAATAGGAACTGATTCTCCAGGACTGTTCCCAGGGATTTGAAGAGAGCTGTTTGATCCTGGTGTTCTGCTGGGATCACAGACCTTGTTTGATCAGCAGAGCTGGGCTTCTGCTGAGCTTTGGACCAGTCCTCACTACCCACTTAACAAGGGCTTTGAATATACTCTGAAAGAGAGCCTTGTTTAAAAAGTAACATAAAATTGACCTTTAGAAGTCCCAAGGCACCTTGATCACAAGAATATTCTCCACTTCTGTGCTTTTCCTTGCTTTCCAAAAGAAAACCCACACCAGTGGATCATCAAACCCAAATAGATCCACTTTCTTTGCCAGTTTAAAAACTCCCAGTGGGTCACTTCTTGATTTCATCCATCTAAACCTTCAGCAGGACATAGTATTTATTTCAATATTATCTTTCTGCCAAATCCAGTGCAAATGTAACCGACTTAGATATTGAATTGATTTTCAGTTTTGTACAGATAATTCATTTTCTCCCCAGAATTCTTCCTCAGTTCTCTGGTATAAATGGCCCTGCTTCAAAGACAGTTATGTGCTGTTCTTAACCTACTGTTCCCATCTCAAAGCTCCCAGGAACACAAGTCCCAGCAGCTTAATAACTGAGTTGTTGTGCCTTTGGGTTTCTGCCCACGCTGCTCTGGAGATGTCTCTGCCTGGGACAGCACATCTTATCTGTGCAGGCCCCTTTCATTGGGAGAGAGCTGGAACTGTGCTATGGGAGCAGCCTTTGGGGCAGCAGCCTCTGCTGGATTCACACAAATGAAGAATTTAGAGAGCTGGGTCACTTCCCAACTGGAATGTCAGGTAGTGAGAGGCTCTGAGCCCAAAAGGAAACCAAGGCAAGTTGGACGGGGCTTGGAGCAACCTGGGATAGTGAGTGGCATCCCTGCCTGTGGCAGGGGTTAGAACAAGATGGGCTTTAAGGTCCCTTCCAACCCAAACCGTTCCAGGATTCTTTGATTCTATGAAATAACTACTTGTGAAGAGGGAAATTGTTTTCCTGGAAAGCTCTGTACACCCAAACTCCTTTCAATACACAGAGAAACCAGCTCCAAGCACTAAACTGAAAGTTTTAGTTGTACCAGTGCACAGTTTTTATCTGATATCTTGCCCTGAAAGCAAAACCTTACTTCCTGCATATTTCTGAAGGTCCATCCCCTGCTCCTTGGGTCGCTGAGCCTGTGCTGGAAAAGCCACACTGTGACATTATAGAGTGGCAGGAACAGAAAAGGGTAGTTGGGTGCTGAATGTTGCAGTTCAGCTGTGTGCTCTCTGTTTATTCTGGTTTTGAGGACAGGGTTTAGAAATACTTTACCAAGAACAAAAAATACAACAATAAACCCCCTGCAAATAAACTCACAATAAAATCAAGCACGAAATAGTAACTAAATGACTGCAACGAGCATCCCAAAAAGGCTGAAGAGATGCTCTGATCACAAGGACGTTCCCAACCCCTCTGTTAGTGCCACCAGTGTGTTAAGCAAGAATAAATTTTATCTTGGCATTCAAGAAATGTAACAGAAAACTCTGCTGTGTTCCATTCCTGTGAATGATTTTATTGTATTTGAAGTTTATGTTCCAAGTTATTAAAGTGTGAAGATCTTAACAATCTTTCCAGCAGCTCAGGAAGGATGGGCATAGAGAATGTGTGGTTTTACAGGCACTTGAGATGTCCTCTCCTTGTAGAAAAGGAGTACATTTTGTTTTTATTTTATCCATTGCCTTGATAAACAGCAATGGTTCGATCCAGAGGTGGCTGGAAATGAAATGAAGGAGCCTGTTCATCTCATGAGCTGCAGCTCAGGTCACTCATGGGTTATTGTTTAAATTTCACTGGAATCAACATTATTTCTGATGCCTTTCTGCATAACAACCTCTGGCTTTTAGACTCTTAAACCCAGGAGCCTGAAGGCAGAAGGTAAACCCTGGTATGGGCCAGTTGCTGTAGCTGCAGGAACAATTCACTCTCCCAGCTTGGCTGGTGTTGGTTACTCAGGATGTGAACTTGGGGTTGTTCAGAAGGGCTTGTCCAAGAGCTGTACAAAGGGAGGGAAACGTGCAGCTCACGCTTTTGGAGCTCAGACAAACCACAGGCCATGACCAAAGTGTCACTGGATGCTCCATGACTTAGAGCAGAATGGTCCTGCTTGTCTCACATGCCACTGTGGTTTGGCCCCGAACCAAGTCTCCCTCTCACAAGTCAGACTTTATAGGAGAAGTTCAGCCTGTGACAGGGCACTGGCAAAGCTCACTTTAGGCTGAGCTCTTGATGTAGTGACAGGAGCTGTGCTCTGAGCGTGGCTCAGGGGCTCAGTGACCCCAGGGGAATGACTCCCTGCTGCTGCACCAACCTCCCAAGGCCCCCCAGGAGCTCGTTTTCCCCCTCTGGGGCTGGCTGGCTCTGGGGGGTGTGAAGGTGAGGCTGAGCAGCCTGGAAGGGCTGTGCAGCCCAGCTGCAGCCAGGGCTGGGGGGGTTGGTGCAAGCAATTAGATTTTCTCAGGTCTCGGAGAATGAGCCTGGAATCTTGCCAGCATACATTGATTTATAACTTCTCAGTTGACTCTTGCTTTTAGTTAGGCTGGAATCACTCTATGAATGGAGCTTTTTAAGGGTATCAGGACCAGAGTTCAGTTCTGCCCAGAGGCAGGAGCTGCCAAAGTGTGCAGAGAGCAGGATGTGCCTGGCAGCTCGGAGGAATCTGGTCTCTTAATGAGTGGGTGTGGACACAAACCAAATGGGCAGTTTGACAGCTAATTAATTTATATTCATTCACAGCTTTAGATGGCAAACCAGGGCTGTTGGTTTATATTTTACTTAGGAAATATCATATTCAGTTGCCCAGAGAAGCTGTGGCTGCCCCACCCCTGGAAGTGTCCAAGGCCAGGTTGGACGGGGCTTGGAGCAACCTGGGCTAGTGGAAGGTGTTGCTGCCCATGGCAGGGGGTGGGACTGGGTGAAGTTTAAGGTCCCTTCCAAACCAAACCAGTCTGGTATTCTGTGATATCCTTCTTCCTTGAATCTCTTCTCTGCTGTGTCCATGCCTCTACACCCCAAAAGGTGTTTGCTGCCCATGAGGATGAACTGGTGCCTGGCAGGAAGGCTGCTGTGTGCAGGGACACCTGTGGCTTTTAGGGGTGATGTACATGTGGGATGCAGAGCTGCTGGCACTGGTGGGTCCTGCTTTGGGCACTGCTTGGCTCCCTGTGCTCTGCAAAGGCACAGATGTGTTGGTCTGGGGCAGCAAGAGCTCTTGGAAACTCCTGAGCTCCTTCTAAACAATCAATAAATCCCCCCAAAGCAGACATTCTGTCTGGAGCATTTCAGAGCAGACCACGAGTCCCACCAAGCAACAGGGCCCCAAGAGCAGGGCTGTAATGGAGACTGCCAGGTGAGTGATGCCAGGGGATGGATTACCCATTCTGTCTGTCACCTGTGTGTGCATTAACGACTGTGTTTTGTGAGGGGAAGCCTTTTTTATCACCCTTCCCCATGAAAGGCTTTTCATTCTTATTATGAATTAAAGCTCAAGTCCATTCTTATTTAACTCATCCCTTTAATCCTAGAAAATGCTGTGCCTGGCAGAAGGCTCCCATTTCCCAATAGACTATAATGAAAAAAATGACGTGAAAAACATTCCAAGTTTTAAGAACATCTCTGTTCTGCCAAGAAGAGTGTGCCTGTGGAGAATATAGTCTGTTTTGGTAGTAAAACTACCTGTCCACTGCACAGAGGCCTTGGAAAGTTATCCTTGGTAACTACTGCAGAGGTGCTAACTTACAGGCTGGCAGGATTTTAAAGGATGTTTTGGTCTTTATGGGCTTAAATGTAAAAACTGAAACTGCAGGGGAAAAAAATCACCCCAAAATGATGAACTCGTAAATTAGGTGGACTTGGTTCCTCCAAATGCTGGGAAAACACACTTCAGGTGCCTGAAGATATTTAGTGCTGTCTGGCTGAAGAAATAGGCAGGATATTTAATAATGTGGGAAATATTTCAATTAGCCAAGCCTACACACTCACAAAAGTGTAATATTGAGGTTGGAAGTGTGAGCTCACTCTGTAACACTTTCCTGGGGATGAGGAGGTGGTGGGACAGGTGCCATGCAGTTGTCATCAGGGGCTCAGCCTGCACAGACAGGTGCCTGGAATCTGGACTTCAGTTTGTTTTTAAACAAAATACATTTCTGACAGGCTCGAAAGGGGCAGAGTGTGTGACTTTGGAGAGCTAAACATTCGTTCTCTTCTTCGTTGAGTGAATGGCACAAACGCCCAAACTCGTTCTCATCCCTGGAAGTGTCCAAGGCCAGGTTGGACGGGGCTTGGAACAACCTGGACTAGTGGAAGGTGTGCCCCCATGGCAGGGGGTGGCACTGGATGGGCTTTAAGGTCCCTCCCAGCTCAAAAAATTCTGGGATTTCTTGTTTCAGGGAGTAGTTTTATTTCGTGATTTATGATCAAGGATGTCTCTGTTAGTCCAGCTTTGTCAGAACACACCCACAGGGCAGCTCTATCCCCTTTTTCTCATGGCCCAGCTCCTCCTGAGAAATTCAAAATAGGGGAGTTCATTCCAAGGCAAGAGCTGCAGTAATTAAGATCATGGGCTTCAATCTGTCAACTGCATTCCAGGGGATAGCTCCTGGCATGAGAGGAATGGGATGCTTTTTGATGTTATCTATGAATTGTGCCTGTCATTGACTCCAAAACAAGCTTTAGTCTGTGGACTGAAGTGGCAAAGCAGCTTCTTTGTACCAGGATTATGATACTTGAAGTAATTTCCTCTTCTTTCAGAACTTATTCTGGGTGTCAGCCAGGAAATATTGCTGCTTGCCTGATAGATAAGAAACACAGAGCTGTACTGCAGGACTAATGCTGTTAGAACTGCAGCAAACATCTAATGTAAGATCCTTCTGCAGTGTAGACGACTTGCTTCTAATATTAATATAATTAAGAATAGTTCTGCATTCTGCAAGTTGCTGTAAGGCTATAGTGTGATGGAAGTTTTGTAGATTTTCTGAATATTTCAAGAGTCCATCTTAAGTAATTCAGAAGTATTAATGAGACAACATAAAGGCTAGATTTTCTCTGGTCAAATTAATTTTAAAAATGGATCAGTTTTGAAAAAAATATACTCTAAGTAAATACGTTTTTTCCCCAAATATAAAAATTATACTTGCTTTTTGAATTCTCTTATCACTAGAATCTCTCTGTGCCTCTAAATTTCCTTTCCAGAAAACGTTCCCTGTAGAAGAGACCTGTGTAAACGTTATGTACAAAATATTTGGACGTAGGGATGGATCTGTGGGAGTCTGTGGCATTGTGCTGGCATTTCAAGGTTGTTTCCAACCTTAAGTGTGAAAAGCAATTTCACCTTATATTCTGTAACTATTAAACAGAAGAGTAAAAATCCCTACTTTTCGTAATCCCTTTTCACAACATTTCACTGTGATTTACCAGCAGAGGGAGATCGCGTTCTTGTTCTTCTTATTTTCACCCTGGTTGCCTCATTGGCTAAACTCTAATGAAAATCCTGCCTTGGCCAGTAGAATATGTTGAAATTTTTGGTAATATAATGCTTGTCAAGGACAAAATTTTAAGGTGTCATTTAGGTTGGAAAAGCCCTCTGAGATCATCGAGTCCAACCATTGACCCAGCACTGCCAAGGCCTCCACGAAATCGAGTCCCAGAGTGCCACATCCATGTTTTCTGAACACCTCCAGGGACTGTGGCTCCACCACTTCCCTGGGACACCTGTTCCAATGCCTGACCACCCTTTCCATGAGGAAATCTTTCGTAATTCCAATCTCGACCTCCCCTAGCTCTTCCTTTCACCCTTGTTTTGTTACATCTCTACATCTAGTTCTCTATAAATAGAATTGGATGTAAAGTGCAGGAGTGCACACATCCCTGGGGATTTCTTGGAGAAATCAAACGAGAGATCTCCATGGGCTGGAAAAGGAGCTTGGGCTGGATGTGGACACCCATGGCCAGTGGAGTTATTGACAGTTCAGGGGCCAGGAACCCCACACTGCCTCAGGCACTGTATTTAATACACAGCCACAAGTCAGATGTGCATGATGACATGGCTGTGAGTAAAATAGCTCGGAATTGTGGATAATTGGCATGAATTTCCTGTGTGCAGAGTTTAAAAATTCAAGTATGGGATTTATTGACCTTATGAAACTGGTCTTGAATTGCATGGTCCTTGTTTTGCTTTTCAGTGTGTGATACTGCTCCCATTGTTTTAATCAGGAAATACATTCCCTTTCTCATTAGATATTAAATACCTTGAAATCTCCATCTACTCCATTTTTTCCAAGGAAGCAGGGAGTCAGTAGAGCAGGTCCTGCCTTGGTCCTGTTCTTGCCCCATAATTCCATTAATGAAGGCAGCAAGCCTGCTTCTGAGCCAGAAACAAAACTTTTGACCCCTGCCTTCTATGTCATGGTCACAGGATGGCCTGTTTTATGAACCAAATGTTTTATAACCAAAAGCAAAGTGATTTCATCTTGCAGATGAGGGATGATTCAGTGCTACAGTGGGGTGAAATGGTCTCTTGGCTCAGGCACAAGGTTTATTAAACAAACTACTCCAGTTGCTACAGCTACTTATGCCTGTGCCTCGCTCCTTTTGTCTATTATGTGCTAGTTTGAGAAGTGTTGAACTCTAGATCAAACTGACATTCAGATTGCAGCAAACTTCTGTGGGGCACAAAAAGAAGATTCAAAATGGCAAAAGGTTCTCTGTAGGACTTGTAGACTCTTCACAAGGTAGAACACACAGCATCTGAAAATGTCTCATTTTTACAACCTTTCCATCAAAAGCTCTCTGTCATCAGAAATTTTTGCAGTACACAGAGCATTCGCCTGTTTGCTCTGAGTCTGCTGTAAAGCTTTAATTGGCAAAGCCTTGAAAAACTAGAGCAGACTGAGTTTATAAACGAAGCAGGAACCCTAAAATACAGGATAGTCAGAATTCAGCCAGACACTGTAAGTGTGAACAGCTCAAAACAGATTTCTGCTCCCAGCTTCTCTCGTTATACCTGAGGGGCAGGAGCAGGGAATATAGCCTTAGCTTGATTTCAGATTCAAACCTTTTGGGAAAGTGGAGATCAGAAGCTTGCAGTTCTTCAGAATCTGGATTATCTATAAAAATACCATTTCCTACAGAGGTGATTTTGCTGGAATCCCAGGGTTTGTTTCCTTAACAAAAGTCATGTGGATTCTGGAGAAAACCCACAATCTCTGAAGAGTCGGAAGCCAAAAGTCAGGCCAAAGTTACAGAGATCCCATTTTTATATGAAATCATAATTTTTGTATTGTTGGTAAAGCCAATGCACCTCACAGGAAGATGGGAATGTGCTGGGAGTAAAAGGCTTTGAGATGATTTGGTGTAAGGGCTCTGTGGTTCTGTCTGCAGGAGAGCTTTTAACCATCCCAAGTGACCTGCCTTGGTCTCTGAGAGCAGAGACAGTCCTAAAAACATGCTGTCCAAGTGTGAGAGCAGCTGCACAGCTGAAAACCAGGAGTCACAGGCTGGAAGAAGGTCAGGGTTTATTTGATCCCTTCAGAGTCTGAACCCTCCTCACATGATTTCATTCACGTTACAGTATCTCCCCACAAAAGTCTTGCAGGTCTTTTCAGGGCCTCTGTAGATGAATGTGAAGATTATACCACACATAAGCACCGATTAATCCATCAGCCCTCTCTCTTTTCTGCACTTTGTTGTTTATCTTTCCTTGCAGATCTGTTAGCAGCAGCTCCAGTGAGCTGCCTTACCTGCTTCCAGGCTCCCCAGCATACCTGCTAATTCCTGTTGTAGCATTCCTGTCCCAGGATGGCACTTTAACCCTGCCCTTCCCAAAAGCAGCACGGGTTCTGCCTGCACACAAGCAGCAGTGAATGTGCACCTCTCCTCTGCAGGACCAGAGTGTCTGTGTACATAAAATACACGGACAGGACGGGCTAAGAAAACTCTCTGTCAGTGAAGCCGAGAGATCTCACTCTGCAATACACACACTTGTCACAGGGAGAGCCAGAGCCACCCACCCAAAACAAACTGCAACCCGTCCCTCCTTTCCCACCATTAGTCGAGTTCAAACAGAGAAAAGAAGAAAAGGAGGGATGGGACTTTTAGGAGGAGTGGGAATAAAAGTTTTAAATGTGTGTGGAGTTCCAGAAGAAACAAAATGTTGTCAAATATCTGCGACAAAGCAGTCCAGAGGATCTGGAATACGTGCAGAACTTGCTGGCCAGGAGGGAGGTGTCGTGAGAAAGAGCTCTGGTAGTTGCAGCCTGCTGTGAGTGGTCCATGGGATCCCAGGAGGAGCATCTGCTTTGGTATCAACAGTTGCTCTGTATTAAAGAGCAGCATCAGCTTTAAAAACAATCATTTTGAGATTCTCCTTGAGATGAAAACTTCAGGTTTTGCAGTGGATTCCTGTTTACTATGAAGGAGGATGAACGGTGCAGCTCTTTCCTCATCAGCAGCCATGGGATAGTAACAATTTTTAGCTGAGAATTACAAAATGGGGCAGATTCAGACACAAGCCCAAAGGGTGAAAAGTACCTTATTTCCTTCCCAATCTTCTGAACTAGTATACAAATTTATTCTTTTTATTTGAGACAAGCTATGAAAAGAGAAGGAGTTAAATGACTTAACTCTTTACTTCACCTCATCTAATAATTTACAACTATCAAGGATAAACATGTAGGGATATATATAAATATATATGGACTATTTGGGCCATGCTGTGCCATGGGCCTGACCTTGGAGTGCTTGTGTTGAAGTTCTCACCCTGGCACGATGTCAAAATGTTACTGCAGAGCATGTCAGAAGGAACACAGGGATATTTTTTTTCAATAGATGATTCTTTGGCAAACTATGAAAATAATTTCATTGGAGAAGAAGGAAAAAAAAAGTCGTTCCTCTTGCTACAGGGCTTTCTTCCTGCAAATTTCAAAGGCCTGTTGTGAATAATAGTGTCAGTGCTTCCAAGCTTCAAGGCTATTTTATAGTGGAAAGTGTGAGGCAACCAAAATAAATATCAGTTTCCACTGTTACGAAATAAAGGTTTTGCTTTATGTTGCACCTTAAAAGCCATGTTCAAAGGCTTTATTTTAGAGACACAGCAGTGGGTATCCCAGAGGGTTATTTTTTCATACAGGCACTAGGTTTGCTCTCGCTTGTCTACATTGAAAAGAGGAATAATTTAAGACAGAAAGCACATGATGGCTTTCTTTATGAGGCAAAACCTAACAGGAATTAATCTTCTTAAAGGACCGAAGGCAATCCCTAAATCCAAATGCCGCCAGTCCCTCGGGTGCTCAAAATACATATTCCTATTTTATGGCATGAATGCATCTCTCCTTACAAGATCTGTGAGTATTTTTGACAAACCTGGTTCTACTTTCCTGCTAGTGGAGTTACAGATGAGGCAAGTTTTCCATGGTTTGGGGTTTTATAGCGAATGCTCTGCACAGCTCTGGTTATGTGCTTCCTTCTCATGACATCAGTGCTGAAGGGGAGAAAGAATGTAAACATCTGTTTTTTATAATTCAATTTCAGGCTTATAACTTGATTAGGATAAGCAGTGTTTCTACATGATTTATTTTCCAGTCACAATAATGCGCAGTTTTAGCACCGGCTTGAAGATTAGTAAAATAAGGATGGAAACTAATGAGGTAAATCCTGCTTCACGGTCCACCTTTGTGAGCTGCACTGAATGCTGTGCAGGGGCTGGATGTCCCTCCCCCTCGGTGTTCACAGCGATGTCCTGTTGTGCAGGATGCAGCCCATGGAAGGCAGGCTTGTGACAGCAGCGCTGAGGTGGGCTGGAGAACTGGGACTTTGGCTCCTGGCTCTCCCCAGAGCCCTTTTGTGTGGCCTTGGATCAGCCACCCAGGACTGGGCTTTGCCTGCTGGGATGTCACTGCATCCTTAAACAACTAAAGAGATTGAAATATAGGACCTTTAAACTCTTCCATCGCTCGAGCAGGATTAAAACATCACTCAGGCCACTTCCTTTTCTTTGTTGTCCAGGCTTTTTCTTTCAACAGGGACTGCCAGTGCCTGGAGCCATAGTCCTAGTCACATTCTGGGGTCTTTACTACCCCATTAAACTATTAAAAGTGAGAATATGCCCATAGGTGCTGAGCAGGGCTTAGTAGTAGTTGTGGAATTGTAACTGAAGCCAAGGGAGAGCTGGGGCAGCACCACGTGTGGGAACCATTTCAGTCTCACAGCACGTGTTTCCAGTGATAAAACACTACATGGAATCTCAGGCTCCTTTGGGTTGGAAGGGACCCATCTTGTTCCACCCCCTGCCATGGGCAGGGACACCTTCCACTATCCCAGGTTGCTCCAAGCCCCGTCCAACCTGGCCTTGGACACTTCCAGGGATCCAGGGGCAGCCACAGCTTCTCTGGGCAACCTGTGCCAGGCCCTCCCCACCCTCCCAGGGAACAATTCCCTCCCAGTACCCAGCCTCACCCTGCCTTCTGGGGACGAGCCGAGCCAGCGCCGCGTCCTCACCTTTGGCAGCTGCGGGCACGGCCCCGGGGCCGTGAGGGGCAGCTCCGAACGCAGCTCTCGGCGCCCCTTCCCGCCGGGGAGGCGGCCAAGGGTGAGGGGGGACGGCCCTGAGGGGAGAGAGGGACCCCGGGCGAGGGAGAGACCCCGGGCTGAGGGAGGGAACGGCCCTGAGGGCAGAGGGACCCCGGGTGAGAGCGGGAACCCGGGTGAGGGAGAGACCCCGAGGTGAGGAAGGGACCCAGAGATGAAGGAGAGACCCAGAGATGAAGGAGAGACCCCGAGGTGAGGGCAGGACCCCGAGGTGAGGGCAGGGGCCACGGCGGGCCACAGGAGGCGGCACCGGCGCTGGACCAGGGCGGGTCGGGCACCACCTCCGCCCGCAGCCGGGGCTCCCAGGGCGCAGCCCCGTCCCCATCCCCATCCCGGCCGGCAGCAGCACCCCCGCGGCACGGCCGGGGCTCAGCCCTGTCCCTCGGGGCGGTGCTGCCCAGCCCTGCCCGGTAGGGAAGGCGGAGCGGGGCCGCAGCCGCGCGCAGACAAAAGCGGCGGCGCTTCCTGCGCTCCGCCCGAGGGGAGCGGGCCGTGGGCGCCGGGCCGTGCGCTCCAGGGCTGTCCCCGAGCTGTCCCCGAGCTGTCCCTGGGCTGTCCCCGGGCTGTCCCCGGGCTGTCCCCGCTGTGTCCCGGGCTATCCCCGCTCTCCGCTGTCCCCGCCGTGTCCCAGGTGCCTGTCCCGGGGCCATGGCTCCCGGTGTGAGCAGCGGGGCTCGGGGCGCGGGCGCGGCGCTGCTGCTGCTGCTCGCCCTGAGCCCCCGCGCCGTGCCCGAGCCCGAGGCGGTGCCCGACGGAGCCTCCACGCTGGCCTTCGTGTTCGATGTGACCGGCTCCATGTACGACGACCTGGTGCAAGTGATCGAGGGCGCATCCAAGATCCTGGAGACGTCGCTGAAGAGACCCAAGCGGCCGCTGTACAACTTCGCGCTGGTGCCTTTCCACGACCCAGGTAGGGGATCGGGCAGGATGGGCAGGAGCCGGGAAGGGCAGCAAGGAGCTGCCGCTCAGGGCCGGCTTTTATAAAAGGTTGTGTATCCCGCGCTTCCAGGGACTGGAGCCTGGGCATTACTGTCCCATCCTGACCCTCCTCGCCGTGCGGGTCTCTCCGCTCGGGAATTTGCCGGGGCCAGTAGTGCTTTGTGACCTCCACCTCCCTGTCTGCCTGCAGAGCTTCACAAAGCCTTCAGGAGCAACTGGAGCGGGCTCGGAGTGCGCTGTGCGCACCAAAGAGCAGCCTAGGGGGTCAAATAATTGTCTTTATAATTCTGGTACGAGCTGATGTGGCTTCAGTGACCTTCACGTGTAGTAGTAACGATGCTACTGAGTTTTTCATAGCACTTAGGAACATACATAACGCAGTTACACTTTTCCTCCTGTCTTGTGGTCCTGTGTTTACATTCAGTAACTTGCAGTGAAACGATCCAGAAGTTTTACATGGTCTGGCTTGTGTGGGTTTTTTTTGTTTGGATTCTTATTCTTTTCCCTCCTTTTACCTTTTTTCCCTTCTGCTTTACATTGTGCCTTTTCTTCCAGCATCTGTTTTCTATTCCCTTCCTACCCCTTTTCTCTGGCTTTCTTCCTCTTCCCTTGTCAAATATCTTCTGCTGACTTGAAGAGGAAATAGGAACAGGATGCCCCAGGCTGGTGATGTGTGCTGTACTGTGCAGTAAAAACTCCCTGTTAAAAAAAAAAAAAAAAAGAGAGAGAATCAGAAAGTGGGAAAAAAACCCCTTGAAAATTACCTTTGTGGCTCTAGTTTCCATGGAATATCTCAGAATACGATATTCCAGAAGTCAGTTCTTAAGAGTACCATTTTTGCAGGGATGATAGCAAATGAAAAAAGGCAGCCCTTCTATTTCCCTCAGTCACAGGCACTTCTGCTTACAAGATGTGTTTGCTATTGGCATAAATACCTTAAACCATATGCTTGGGAACTTAAAGAAAAACTTGTCTTTGTGGATTTTGCTGCTTTGCTATCTATAGGCTGTATAGGTTCTCTTTTTGTTTCTTATAAAGAGCCCATCATTGTGGTATCAGAGCATCCTATCCCAAAATAGTCTCTCTCTGTACCTTACCTTTTCCACCTTTGCATCATATTCTCTTTTCATCTTCTTTACCTTTTGGTTATTTTATGGAACAAACTTATATGGGACTTTAAAAGCATCATACCACGGAAGTGAACAAGAAGGGAAAGATTTTGGTCACGTGTAGAGCCTGGAAATCTTTTATATCCTTCTGGAAAATCGAGCTGATAGATCTCCTTGGAGCTCTTTCTCCTTGGATGGGGTAGAAGATCAACAGGATGGGTTGGGAGTGTTTTGATTTAATTTTCTCTCTATAATAGCTCTTTATACATCTTCAGTGATCAGAAAGGGATTCACTCTGAGAGCTGATAGATCTATTTTTCAGAGGGATTGTGTAAACACTGCAACCACGACAGCAAGAAGATGAGCCTGTGGTGCACTTTTAGTTTGCAGGTTTGGGAGGATGGTCCTTTGTTCTTGTGCATCTCAACACTCAGCTTTCATCACAGGCCACTTTCAAATCATTCCAACAGCTCTTTATTTCTTTCTCATCCTACAGTTTTTCACCCAGTTTTTCTTCTGCACATGGTCTCCTTTTCTGTCCCTTTTCCCCCCATCCTCCTCACTTTCTCGCTCCCAGTGTCTCTCTGGGATTTGTGCTTGTGTTGCAGGCGGAGTTCCTTTATCCATGCTTTGCTGTGCCACCTCTCCTTGCTCCATCCAAACTCACCAGCAACAAATCTCCTGCCACCTTCCTCTGCCTGAGTCACATTTTCCCACTCACTGACTCCTTGCTTCCTTGCCTCCTCCCCCCTTCCTTCTCTTCCCACAGGAGAGCCCTTTCCTTGGCAAAGGTTAGGTTTCACTCAGTGGAGTGACAGAGCCTTAGAGCTGCAGAGGGTGACCCCCAGAGCAAAGAGCCGCTGGCAAACGGTGCCTGGGGATCCAGTTACACCTCTCTGCGGGGAAGCCCAGCTCCCCTTGGGGGGCCTGGCTTTACTGTGATGGATAACTCCTGAGGTCAGAACGCTGCTGGGGAGGGGAGAACCTACAGTTTCCAACTTCATTTTGTCCTGGTTTCTGAAAACTCTTTCTCTGGGTCTTTCTCAGAGCTGGAAGGACACCCACAGGGCACGGCAGTGCCGGCTGCGGGGCGGCTGTACCTCACACCTGACGCTGCCCGAGCCCAGGCACTTGAAAACAAAAGCAAGAGGTGCTGCTGTGACCACTTCAGCATCTTTTTTTTGTGTCTGTAGAGAAGTAACTTTATTCAAAAATCTAATCAAAAATATTGCTTGGCTTGTGTTTCACAGCATCCAATTGATTTATCTAGTGTTCTTTCTGAAGGCTGCTCAACTGACTTGATGAGCACAAAGCTATTTTTTTCTCAAATTGTCTGGTTATTTACTCAATTTTTCTTCAACAAAAAGAAGCCTTATATGTAGCTGCACCACGGACAAATTTTCTTGATGTTTTTTTGAGCTGCTGTGGTCTGTGAGGCAAAGGGGACTCTACAGGGGGTACAGTATCAGTTGGAACTCAGGTCCAAGGAGCTGCCCTTGCTATAAAGGTGTCCTGATGCAGATATGCTCTTGAGAGGTAGTTACAATTTAAATTTGGTGTAGATTGGGTTTTTAACTCCCTTGTTTTCCTGATCCACGTTGCACAGTGTGCAGTTTCAGTGGTGAACATGGTGGTGGTGCTGGGTTGACGATTGACTTGATGATCTTAAAGGTCTTTTCCAGCCTCAATGATTCCACGGCTGGGATATGCCAACACATTGTCTCTGGTGGTACATTTATAGGTAGTGTTATGCCTATTGCTGTGGTATTTGGGAACCACAGCAATACAAGTGTATTTTTTAACATCAAACCTGAGGTGGTTGGCAGAGAATTATGGCCCACAGAAAAAAAATTGTCATGGGTTTCACCTTCCAATACTGTGGACCATCTGATGGGATGCAAAGATCTCCATTTTGGAAAACCCTTTTGGTTTGGATTCTGCTTTGTGAGTAAACATTTGCTTTAACAGGTTACAGGGAATTTTTTTATTGTGGTTTTTCAATACCTAAGCATGATCACAGAAGCTTTGTAGATAGTGAAAAGGGCTGTTAACTAAGAAATCTCTTAGTGTTCAGTGGAAAAACTCGGGGGGAGGGGGAGGAAAATGCCCCAAATTAAGAGGAATTGGCTCAGGAAAATTTTGTATTGGAACTGAAGCTTAAGATCAGCAAATGCTTTTGTAATTGCGTGTTGTGGGTCCTGATCTACTAACTCCCATTGTATCCTGTGGAAACGGAATTGGACTCGGAATGTCTTTATTTAACATCTGAGGCCAGCTTTGCTATTTTTTCTTTATGCCATTAAGGAATTTTGGAATGGAAAATAAGCCAGAGAGGACAAATTCATCCCTAGTATTTTTCTGTAAAGCTAATGGAATTATCCCAGCCATAACTCACTCTGTGTGATTTAATCAAGCATTCCTTTGGTGTGAATGGCTATTTTATAGACCACACTCCAGCAATTAATTACAAGAAAAATGAATATATAACCTCTGGACCTCCTAGTGCAGAGGGTGATGTTTGCTGTTCATACTCTGCATGTCTACAGATGTCTGCCTGAGCATCTGCTGACACTCTTCTTACAAATCAGACAGACAACATTGTGTGAGAAATGGGAAAATGTTAACACTGCTTAGTTCACATGGGGAAACAGTACTGAACCTAATCACATAGTAAATGTGTGGGAGAACTAGAAATACTCTTTTTTTTCAGAGTAGAGCTCTGTCCTCTCCTGGAGTGAAGGCATGGAATTGTTTGTAACTTTAGAACCTGGAGTCTCCTTTATTAACAGACTGGCAGTGCTGTGTCCATGACACGGGCAGGCTGCTGAGCCCCACACCAGCTTGGATCAAGTTCAGGAGGGCATGTGAAAAGTCTGGAAGCTTTGGGGTTTGCAGGTTTGATAGTTTTTTTTGGGAGTTCTAATGAAGAAGTAATGTCTTTTCCAGAGGAGGAACATAAGAAATGAAAATTGGGCTATTAGTGGAATTAAAGGTTTTCCTACTTGCTGATAGAAAAAGTATTGTGGTTATGCAGGCACAGGATGGAAAGAGAAGAATTGCCCCAACTCTGTTTGGTAAAGAAAATTATGCTCTCCCCTTAATTCAAATAGTTGTCTTATTTTGATAGTCGAGTGGCTTTTATATTATTACCAAAATCCAAAGTGGGAAAAGAAGAATGCTAATTTAAGCAATCTGATTCCTGTTTTTCCAGTGCATCACAGAACATCAGGTTAAAGCTGCCACAGCTAGTTTTTCAGAGTAGTGTTCTTTGGTGGCCTCACATTTGTGAACATCTTATCTAAAAACTCAAGGCTGTGTAAGGGTTTGGGGTTTTTTTGGAGGTTGGTTTGTTTTGGACTTCCTCAGAGACAACAATAATGAGTGCACGTCCAAGTTCTGAGTTTTTCTTTGGCATTTTAGGAGACACAATGTAAATTTACAACTGTTCAGTGCTGTCTTGGTGTGTCTGAAGGCAAATGATAAGCAGAACTGGACATAATAACTGTGAATTCTGCCCTTTTGTGCTAGAACTTATAAAATCTAAATGCACCTACAGGTATTTTCCATCTCTGAGGCTTTTGTGATCACTGTATTGCCCGTGTGGGAAATGAGGATTTGAAACCTTATTGTCACCCTTAATGGAGACATTGTGACAGCTATAAATGAATTCCATGTGATTGCGTGGATGCTTTCTTGTTCCTCTGGAAGGATTTATCTGGGGTCCCTCTCAAAGTAGCTGTTTATACAGATTACAGGAGACAGTAAGTATTGCCAGTGCCAGAAGCTCCAAAATCTGTGAGCCAGCCAAAATGTTGTGACATGATCCAAAAGGCTGCTAGAGCATCACTTACAGCTTATTTTTCTACTGTCTTAACTTTGCCTGTCCAGCCTCGAAGGTGTGCACAGTGGGAAATTCCCCCCTGATTCCTGAATCTTTTTGGCAAAGGAAAGGATTTTATCCCTGTTTTTATTTGAAGATACAGTGGAGGTTCTTTTCCTTAGGAAAAAAAGTGATAATGCCTCAAATACACAATTCTCTTGAATTACAAGTTATTTATCATGTTACATTTCAAATTGTTGCCTACAGAACTTAAAAGCTACTTGTTCTGTTTTGCTTTGCTCTCCTGAGCTCCAAGTGGTGATAATTCCATGGAAAGCTCTGCAGCTCATTAGTGATGTATTCCAGTGTTATTCTGTCCCCATAATTACTGCTCATGTCATTTAGCACGGGAACCCTCCTGTCAGCAGGCACCCAAGTGCTGTCTCAGTGTACTTAAAAAAGGGAAACAGGATAAGAACAAAATAGTGTCCAAAAAAATCTGTCTCTTGGAATCTTTGGAGTGAAAAGCGACATTATGGCTAAAGACAAAAAGAAACATCCACAGAAAGATCTTTTCCCAGTTCCTTAACCACTTTTTAAACAAAGAAACTTCCCCTGTTCACCTTCCCTTCTTCCTCCTCCCTCTCTGAATTTATTTCCCAGGAGTTCCAGCAGCCTGTGTTTCACAGTCACACGCAGAGACCCCGTTAATCCTGTTCATGGCAGGGGTTGTTTCACAGCAGGTTACAGGGCTTGATGGGAGCTCTGTGGCATGGAAAGAAAAGAGCAGTTTCTGCTGCTGTTTGCATCTCCTGGGTCGGTTTAAATGCACACAAATCAAATTCCTAGTGATGGGTAAAGAGCAGATATTTAATGCAGATCCTCAGGTGCTTTTAAGCCACGAATAAGCTGTCCCTCCCTGAGACTGATAGATTCTGTCCCTTTTTCATCTGAAAAACAGTTATTTTCTGAGGATCGTGGTGATGAAGTGAGTAAACAGGCATGCATATTGTACACATCTTTATCTCACTTTAGCTGAGGCAATAGTGTTCCTTGTAAGGTGAGCTGTCAGAGAAATAGAGGGAGGGGAGTTGGCAAGGAGGCTGCTCAGGGAGTATTTGCCCGTTTCTGCTTTATGTGTGTGTTGGAGCGTGCTTGGAATTTATACCAGAGTGGGTTCAGTTCAGTCAGCTGAGGATCTGGATAAGATGGATTAAGGAGTATGGAAAAGGAGCAGATATTTAATTTAGGTAATGGATTTTGAATGTGACCTAAGGCATGACAGGAGGAACCCTTTAGGCAGAGAAAACCCTCAGATGCAGTTGGTACATAGTTTCCAATCAATGGTTTGATTTTTGGCATGTGCTGTGGACTTTGGTTTTGAAGGAGACTCCTGCCTCAGAGGAAATATTGAGAACACATGTTTTTCAGTTTGCAAATGGCAGAACAGTCTTCTCTGTTGAAAGAGAGTGATGGTGTTACTTGACTGGCTCACCATGCCTTGAAAATCAACAGTTTTGTGAGAAGAAATAAGATGGATTTAATGAAAAGTGCTCTGGGCTGGCTGCTTCCTTTCCTCCAGCCAGGGAGAATGTGCTTTACCCCTCAGCCACATTGTTGGACACAATGTGTTTTTTATAACCGTTGCCAGTGTTTAGGATTTCCTGTTTGAGGTGTGTTGCTCTCCTGTCTGATTTATGGGATCCTTCGGTGATGCCTGCAGTGAATTCATGCTGTGCAGTTGTTGGGTGAGCTCTGGGTTCAAGATTTTGCAAAGGGATAGTTTGCAGTGTTACATTTTTAAGTGGCATCAGGGTGGTTTAGGTCAGGCACATCCCCTTGTGGTCTGTGGTTAAACTTCCCTTGCTGCCTTTTGAAGAACATCTGCAACCTATTCTTTGGTGACTGTGGGTGTGAGCTGAGCTTTTCCCTGGTTTTGCCAGAGGAGAAGCACGATGACTTTGTGTTCCTGAAGCACTTGAATGGCATCAGGTTATGTCAAATACATGAAGCCATGGCACTGAGGACAGGATTAATCCCATTTCACTTCAGGCACTCAACTGAAGACCCTCAGCTGAGAGACTGGTGACCCAAATGCTCTTCTGTAAATCAAAAACGAAACTGGCACCTTAACAAGCAATTAATCACCTGGGAATGTCCAGATACTCCTGGGAGATCTCATTTGCTTTCGCTGGCTGCAGGGGGAGCAAAGCTGAGTTCAGTCAGAGCCCTGAATGTAGAAGGTCTGAAGTGAATTAAGAGGCTTTCCAGCGTTTTCCTGGGCTGGGCCTGGCTGTCCAAATAATGGTCCCCGAGGTTTGTTTCCTAGGCAGGTTTGCATCCTGCCAGAGGGTACCGAGTGCTGAGCATTCTGTCTCAGCTAAAGGAGCAGCACTGGCAGCTCCCAGGCTGATGATCCCGTGGGACAAGCCCCCCTCAGGGACTGGGATGCACGCTGCTGCTGCGGATTGCAGATGTAAACAGGCTGTGTGTGTTTGTGCAGATATGTGAACTTATTGTTCTGTATCCCCCCTGTGCTCTTTCATCTTCATTTCCTTTGGCATCCTTGCTACTCCTCTTCACTCTGTGCACTTTTCCAGCTCTGCTCAAGTTGTAGCCCTTTTCCCAAAGCATTCCTAGCCACAGATTGGGACCTGCAGAGCATGACTGGTCAAATACATGCATGTTTGCAAATGACAGGTTCCCAGAGAGCCAGCACGCTGCAAACAGCTCATGCAACCAGGGAGACCTGGAAGTGTTGAATTTATTCTCAGTGGTGGTCCTGTGAGCAGTCTCATCCATTCTCTCTGGAACAGCAGCTTCCTTACTGTGTGCTCTTGGGAATACAGCAGTTAGTGTGTGATACAGGTACAGTGAGTAAAGATGATACAGCTTTAAAAGCCGACTTCACAGAGCCAAATTCCCAATATCAACTTCCTAGGATAAAGTACAACCAGCAGAGCTTGCTCTCCAGTGAGATGGAACCAAAGCAAAACGGGACCCCAGTTCTCAGCCTGGAGAGACCCTGCTGGAGTGGGGTGAGTGGGGGTGGGTTTGTGCCCGAAATGGGAACGTGTTGTGCTGCTGTAGGCCCTGTGAGGGTCTGGGTGTTTGCTGGGATAGCAGCTCTGGGCTGTGGCTGTAGGTTGCTGCTGGAGCCCTGCCAGCCTGTTTCAATGAGATTCCTGGCCTGGGGGCCGGGGGGCAGCAGGAAGCCATTGGAATTTTCATGCCTTGGACACCAGTGTATTTTCATGAGCTGAAGTGAAGTGTCTCTGGGGATGGTGAATATCACTGAAACATTTCCTGAGTTCTCTTAAGCTCTACAATGGTATGTCCGAGTCTGTTTTCCGAAGGATGGAGCTTTTTGTTTAGTTAGTGAGGTCTTAGTTAGTTCACTGGACTACTATGCTTTTGCACTTGGAATTTATTGAGGAGCAGAAGAAGAGGAGGGAAGTTGTGCAGCAAAAATGAAGTGCTCTGCCTTAGAACATCTAGGAATGCTGTGGTTTCTTTTATGTCCCCATATTAATTTATATTTCTGTTTACTATAATCGTCCTAAGATTGTGACTTCACTTTTCTTTGGTGTCTTGGGTTTTTTTGTTTGTTTTGTTTTGGTCATGTCTTTCCCTTTTTAAATTTTACATAAGCTGAATCAAAGCACAGGGAATTCATGTGACTTACCCTGAGTCACAGTTCTCTTGTGTTAACCACAAAACCACAAATCGCTTTTTTTGGTCCCTGAAATGTTTATTCCTTCTTTTCCTTTCTTTCCTAGTCTGTTGGACTCCCACATCTTTTTATCTTCTTTGTCTCTGCATTCAGCCCATCCCTCCCTCAAAATTTCCATTTCCAGTTTCAGAATTGGATCAGCTGACCCGGATATTTTGTTGTCTGAAATCCTGCTGAATTTGTTGACATACATTTTCTTAAAGTTGTAGCTGTAGTGGACAAAATATTACTTCTCTGCACTGCAAGCTGCTCCCCTCTCTGTGGCTGTGGCCTTTGATCCGCAGCCACGAGGGGCCGTCGCAATTCCAGGTTCATTCCCAAATGGTCCAGATCAGCAGAGGCTGCTGAAACTCTTGGTTAGGGTGTGTACAAACCCCTGGGCTGCCGAGTGGAGGAGGTGACAGCTCGGGCTGGCCCTGGAGAGCCAGGCTGGCAGTGGGCTCAGCTGGCAGAGCTGCAGCGGGAGGGGAGTGGGTGTCCCCGGAGCTAATGAACTGGAAGGACTGAGTTACATGGGATCTGTGTGGGAATCTGGACAGGCTCTGTGAATGCTGACAGTGGGGGAAAAATGTGCTGCTTTGTGTGTCAAGCTTTGTTCTAAATATTCTTGCTGTGGCCCATGCTTAGGGTGTGAAAAGTGGGGATCATGTCACCCTCGAAAGCTGAACTGAATGTCATTCTGTCACCTGAAGTGAGCCCTGGTATGGGGAGATGAAAAGAATGTGTGTTGGCCAAATGGCATTTTAAAGAACGTGGCGATTTTACCATATCCACCAAATGTTTCAGTGTCCTGGTGCTTTGGCACAGCCACCTCTAGTGATACCTGCCCCTGGCTGGGATTTGTTTCAGAGGGAAGGCACAGAAGTACTCCTGGTGTTAGAGGTGTATGGGAGGTTATGGAGATGGAGCTTTTGCTTAGCAAGTGGTAAGACAGGCTGAATTCCTTTGTGGAAAGGACAGGAGGGAACAACTGGAGAGATGCTGTTCCATCCCTGCTTCGTGGGGATGAGTCTTGGTTCATCTCAAACCGTGCTCTTCACAGAACAAGAAAAGCCCTGCACACATGAAGCATGTTTGGAATTGACTCTTTAATTTGCATAAATCCTGTTCAGAGGTAGATTTGTAGTACATAAGCCCTTTCAAACTGTGGAGAATTTTGGCTGTGGATATTTATGGAATGACTCAAGCCCATCTCACCTTTTGTGTTGTAGCTACGTAACGTTAAACAGTTTCTTGGTTACTTGCAATGAAATGTCCCATTGTGTGGATATAAAAGCCTTTTCCCCCACTTTGATATTCTGTCTCATTGAACAGGTTTTGATCTTGGTTAACATGGAGTAAATCCAGAGTAATTCCATTACAGTCAGTGATGTTAGTTTGGATTTACACCAGTATGACTGAGCTCAGAGTCTGGCTTTGGTTGTCTGCCTTCTTAATTTGCTAAATATTACATCTTTCCCAAATACCCTTTCTCATCTTGTCTTCAGACCTTGCTGGCTCCTCCTATTTTCCCAAATTCCAAGAGTAACAACATAGGTGAAGTTTACTTGATGAAAGATTGTTTAAGCAGGGTCTGGTTTTTATTAGCTCAGCTGGTTTTCATTTTTCCAGCCCTGTTTGAAGTCTCCCTGTGCTCAGGCTGGGCTCTGGATCCATCCTGCTTTTCCTTCTCGACTCAATTTTGTCCATTAGGAGTGGGCTGGTTTAAATTACAGGGTGCTCCCCAGCGTTATCCTTCAGTAAGAACTGTGTGCCTCATTGAGATTTCAAAGCAGTTTTTAACTCCAAAGATCAGAAAAAGAGAAATAATTATGCCTTAGGGCATTCCTGCTAATCAGCAACATAACTTGTTTGGAAGGACTTGGTAAATGGGAGATGTGACTTCGGAGAATGAGACGAATTAAATTGTTCCTGGTTCCTTTGTAGAAATGTACTCTGAACTCTCTTACAGAGTATTTTAATTGACCATGTGTTAGAGACATCTGGGATCTCATCTAGGTTATTCCATTAGTTCCACTGGGTTTGGTTTTCGGGTTGGAAGTTTGGACAGTTTTGTCTGTGTTTATGTAGCTTAGCTGGGACATTGGGGGCTTGGGCCTCACAGTCATGCCAGAAATTAATCCATAATGTTTGTATTGCTGTCTTTACCCTTGGACTTCTGCTGGTACAGTATCTCTACACTCCTGTGATGATAAATAATGCTGCCCAGGATATCCAGCTCTTGCTCTAGGGATAAAGAAGGGATGGGAGATGGGAAACACCACCTTCTTTGCAGTTGGGAGACCTCAGGCACAAAGTACTTCAGCAAAACACTTCAGAATGTTTTTGTATATACTCTGTTGGTTTTGATACCATTTTCACATCTGCTTAAGTGTTTTCCTGAGAGAGGCCTGAAGATTTGCCTCTGGCAGCAAAGAGAATCTGTGGCAGAACTAGTGATTTAGACCTGAGTGCTCCTGTCTTAACCACTGGCACGCTATTTAGCACTGCAGACACCTGAACACGAGCTGCAGGAAAGCTGGATCACTGTTCATGTCTGTGCCTGAATGTCTCCTGAATTCCATGGAATGACAGTCTTCACCACGGCCGTTCCAGTGGGTGGCTGGTATAAACAGATGGTGTTCAAAGAGTTAGTGATGCCCTCCCAGCCTTTGTTTCATGGCATTAGTGTTCAAGTTTACCCTGACTCCTAATGTCTGCAGGAATTTCATGCTGGCTCATGGCTGTCTTTAGGAACAGGGTATTTTTGCTGGAGTTCTGTGCATGGGTGGGGGTGAAATGGGCAGTGGAAGGCTCAGTGTTGAGTGACTTGCAATGAAGTGTCTGCTTGGACTCCTAAGTCTTGCTGCCTGTGAGGGACATCAGGCATGGGATTGGCACTGGAGGGTGGCCCAGAGCAGCACTGAGCACACACTGGGACACAGACAGGATCCAGGCTGGGAGGGCAGGGGTGCAGACAGGCTGAGAGCTGGGGGTGTTCAGCCTGGAGAGGAGAAGGCTCTGGGCAGACCTGAGAGCCCCTTCCAGAGACTAAAGGGGCTCCAGGAGAGCTGGAGAAGGACTTGGGACAAGGCGATGGAGTGTCACACTGCCACAGGCAGGGTTAGATGGGATATTGGGAAGGAATTGTTCCCTGTGAGGGTGGGGAGGCCCTGGCCCTGGGAGGTTGCCCAGAGAAGCTGTGGCTACCCCTGGATCCCTGGAAGTGTCCAAGGCCAGGCTGGACGGGGCTTGGAGCAACCTGGGCTGGTGGAAGTTGTCCCTGCCCGTGGCAGGGGGTGGCACTGGGTGAGCTTTCAGGTCCCTTCCAAGCCAAAGCATTCCAGGATTCCACGGTGTTCACTGGTGGCACCCTCAGTTCCTACCCTTGGCCACAGCAGCTCAGGAATTCCCATTCCCTTTTCAGTCGAGGGGAGTGGCTGCCACTGCAAATATCCCAGTGGGAGCTGTCAGAGTGTGTTTGAAAGCCCCTGTGTGTTCAGTGTGAGTTTTCTCAGGGTCTGCATTGTGTCTGGAAGAAAATATGCTTTCGATTGACCTGCACAAACAGTACAAGTCAGGTGGTAGCATTGATTTTTGGAGCTTGATGGCTTTATGGTCACAGATCCAAATTCTCTGGAGAAGAAATCTTTGTGCTTTGTGTTGTATAAACAGGCTGAACAGTTTAGTGAAAACAATCATCATGGTAAATGCTTCCCTTTTTAAACTGTTGAAGAGTAACTTTGATAATTATTTAGCATTGATTATTTTATTTCCATGTGAGAGTTCCATGTTTTTCCAGTAGTCAGCTGAGCACTTTCCAGTCTGGTTGGACTAGACCAGACAGAGGGTGAAATTGGGAAATACAGGGTTCACACAAATCAGTTAGTCTAAATTAATTTCTGTCTAAACCTAAATAGTAGTATTATTTCAAACAAATTTTACAAGATGAGCAAACAGAAAACAAGGTCTTGCATAATGTATTCCTGTAACTGATTTAAGTTATCCTCATGTGAAAGGAAAAGACTGTTTTGTTTAAGGTAAAAAAGTTAATGTTCTCATCCTCTTTGCCTCCTCCCTCCCTCCTCACATCTGCTTTTTGAATTAGTTTGGAACACACTTGCATTTTTACACTACTAAAACTCAGTGGAATTTTATAACCCACAGATAATATTTAATGTTTCCCTCTCTTCCACAGCTTCCTAAAAACTACTGGACACTCAAACCTGCATCGAGTGGAAATATTCTCATGGGTTTTTTCCCCTTTCCTTCTCCCAGAGCCATGAAACAGCTTTGCCACAGGCAGTGAGCTCCCGTGGTGCTCGGGCACGTGTGGGATGTGCCGTGTGCCGGGCAGTGCCAGCAGGGAGCTCTGCCCCGCTGGGCTGGGGGTGTGCAGGCACTGGGTGGGGGCAAAGCCAGTGCAGTAGCAGCTCCCAGCTAAGCTCCCCTGGGTATTGCTGTGATGAGCTGCCTGCAGTCACTGCTTGTGGAGAGGAGCTGGCAAAAGGCAGGGTGTCTGCAAGGGAGCTGCCGGTGCAGAGGGAGCAGATGGCACCTGTGGGACTCACCGATGGCATCTGGGCACGGCTGCGGGCCGAGGGCCAGGCCAGGCCTGTAACACACCGCTGTCTGTGTGGGTCTGTGGGCTGGGCTTCAGATCAGCTTCTTGTGAAACACTCCTGGAGGCTTAACTCTGCCTTTGTCCTGAGCCAAACCCGCAGGGACTGAAGGCATTGCACCGTAGGACTGCTGGTGGCCAGCAAAGGCTCCTGCCCTGCCAGCTCACGGGTGGGAAGGGGCACAGCTACAGCTGAGACCTGCTTGGTTTTTGCTGAGGAGCCCAAAGCACGGACACTCTATTCACCTTTAATCCATGACGTCTATTAAATCCTTCCAGCAACGTCATGGAGTCATAGACTCATAGAATTCCACAATGGTTTGGGTTGGAAGGACTTTAAAGATCACCTACCACCCCCTGCCATGAGCAGGGACACCTTCCACTAGCCCAGGTTGCTCCAAGCCCCGTCCAACCTGGTCCGACTTCCAGGGTTGGGCAGCCACAGCTTCTCTGGGCAAGCCCTTCAGCTCAGTCAGTCAGTATCATCTCCTCCAGAAACTTGTCATACCCTGGAGGGTTTAGGTGGAGTCTCAAGGAGGATGAAGAAAGTCCCTGATGAGCTTTTAGGATGCTGATCCTGGAGGGAGCCAGGTCACAGCGAGACAGTGACACGCTCTGTGTGCTTGGCTGAGCTGCTGGTGGTGACAGCCCAGAGCTGCTGTTTCACAGCTGCCAAAGCCACCTGAAAGGGGTGCTTTCCACACGAGTGATGACTGTCTGCCAGTGTGGGTCTCTTCTAGTTGTTTCTCAGTTGATATTTAAAACTCTGTTGTTATATAGGACAGGAGGAAACAGCCTCAGGTTGTGCCAGAGGAGGTTTAGACTGGGTATTAGGAAAATTTGTTCACTCAAAGGGTTGTCAAGCACTGGAACAGGCTGTCCAGGGAAGTGTCACCATCCCTGGAGAGATTTAACACACTTGGGGACATGGTCTAGTGGTGGGCTTCACACTGCTGGGGGAGTGGTTGGACTCAGTGAGCTCGGAGGTCTTTTCCAACCAAAATGGTTCCATGATTCTGGGTGTTTTGCTATCTGTGTGAGATCTCAGTGTTGTACAACACACGACTGTGGGCAGAAATGATGCTGAGACCTGGCCTGGGGGTTGTTTATGTACCACAGAGCTTACACGAGGGAGGGAATGTGCGGATGCTCTGTCCAGTGACGAGTGAACACGTCTGTCCTGCAGCCACCCTTGAGCAGCACAGTCAGAGACTTCTGTGCGACAGGATTCCTTTAACAGACACTCATCCTCAGAAGCTGACTGTGTGACTACTGTGGGGACAAGGCCTGGTTTTCCATTCTCCTGCCAGATCAGAAGATGGAGTGAGTGCGGTGCTGCAGAGGGGAGGCAGGAACATCTTGTGACTCCCAGTGTGGTTGTGAAGGGCTCCCAGCAGCCTCCCTCCGTGAGGGGAGCTGAGCTGGGAAGGACCAGAGGTGAGGCATTCCCACTGGTTTGGCCCCTGGGAAGGAAGGAGACACATCAGACTGTTGTCACCCCTGAGCTATTCTGGCAGCTCCGCAGCCTCTCCTCAGCCTGGCGCGACTCCCTCCCTCACCCGGGCTGTGGTGAGCGGTCTGGTTTCTTGGCCTTGGGTCCCCAGAGTCCAGGAAGAAGTTTATCCCTTACTTGAATGATTTCTGCCGCTTAAAAATGTTTTTCTTGGTGCCTTTTAGAAAATGACACAATTACAAATGATACAGGCACAAGGGAAGGGATGGGAGAGAGCTGCTTCCAGCTGACTCGCCAGTTACCAAAGTAAACAGTGCTCTAATGAAGCTTTTGAGAGGCTTATCTGGCCATGAAAAACTTGCTATATCTTTCCTTTTAGACTGGCATTTAAAGCCAAACCACATATTTTTTAAAATAGAAATGTTTCAGCATCCTCCTCTGCCCGGGTTGGCTCTGTCAGAGAAGCTCTTTTGCAGTCTTATTTTCTGCAGCTTTTTCCCAGCACCGTCCTGTACAGTAGAGTCCTGCAACAGCTCAGCTTGGAAAGGGCCTCAAGAAATCATCTGGTCCCACCTCTCAAACAGAGCCTCACCAGGAGTTAGAAATGTGTCTGTTAGGTAGAAATAGAAAATGAACTATTTACAGTCTTCACTGTCAAAATTAACAATAGATCTTTGAAAGGACCAGAAAGTTCACCTTAATTTGGTACACCAGTAACTGCCCTTCTTTGAACATCTTTAAATAGATGCTTTAACTTCAGCTAATCGATGCCTCTTTATTCACAGTGGTATTTGAGGCATCACCGGACCCTTGTTAGAGCCCTGGGGATAATATTCCCAACTGGATATTGTCAGAGTGAATAACTGGTGTATACAGACAGTGTTATCTGCTGTGACATTCCATGTTCTGTCAGCTGCACACGGATTAGTTCTGTGAAGTGGAGTCTTAGTCAGAATGATGCATGGAGATTTGAATTTACAGTTGTAATGCCTGGAAGGTTTGGGTTTCTAATGGTTTTACACTGGTAATCCTTTAGCAATTTGTTTTATAGTGGAATAATTGGAGGGGAGCTGGGCCCAGTTCTAACTGAAATCAATAAAACCTCTGTCATTGACTTGGAAAGAAAGCAGATGCATTTTTAGCAGTAAAAAGGAAAAAAAGAGTATTTTAGATACAGAGTAACCTCATGCAGAATATCTGAGTTCTGTACTGAATGTGACACTTCTTTCTCCCAGCAGCAGGCCTCAGACTACTTGATTTTTGTTATGTTTGGAAATCTCCATTCTCACAGGATGGCAGCTGGATAAATCCTAAAGCCTTTTGAAATGATGATGTGATGCACATGTATGTACATTTGTGCACACACACACACGTATGGGGTCATCTCCTAGGATGTTGGTTTTATTCTCCTAGAATTTTCTAAAAGAAACCTTTTATCTTTCCTTCTTTGAGTTCTATTCAGAGACCAGTGACTTGGCATGAAAACTGGGGAGAATCTATTTAGTAGTGTTTGAATTATGTAAGTGTAGGTAGGTCTGTGGTTAGTGTCTCACTTTTTCCTTTGTTTAGGGCTGATTGACTAATTCTGTGGTTTGCCGATAATTTTCTGAGCAAAATTTAAGTCAATAACTTTTCAAGGATTGTGTCTGGCATCTGGAGGCGTTTTAGCTCAATCTTTACTTTTTTGTGTTTCTCTTATCCTCTGTAAGGAAAAATCCCTAAAACTTACCTCCCTGTGTGTGAGCTTTGTACACAACAGTCGTGCTTTGTCCCAGGTCTTGGAGCTGCCTCTTGTCAAAGGAGCCTCCACAGGCCTGTCCAAACATGATAAACCTTATTGCATCTGGGAGTTAAGTGGAGGGCCACTGAGATGAGCAAAGGGCTGGGACAGCTCTGCTGGGAGGAAAGGCTGGGAGAGCTGGGGTTGTTCAGCCTGGAGAAGAGGAGCTTCAGGGTGACCTGATTGTGGCCTTGCAGGGCCTGAAGAAGCTACAGGAAAGATGGAGAGAGACTGTTTGCAAGGGCCTGGAGGGACAGGACAAGAGGGAATGGCTTCCCACTGCCAGAGGGCAGGGTTAGATGGGATATTGGGAAGGAATTGTTCCCTGTGAGGGTGGGCAGGCCCTGGCACAGGTTGCCCAGAGAAGCTGTGGCTGCCCCTGGATCCCTGGAAGTGTCCAAGGCCAGGTTGGACGGGGCTTGGAGCAACCTGGGCTGGTGGAAGGTGTCCCTGCCCATGGCAGGGGGTGGCACTGGATGGGCTTTAATGTCCCTTCCAACCCAAACCTATGATTCTGTGATGATTGAAAAAAAACCCCTTTTACCATGTGAAGACATAACCACAACATGAGCCTGCTAAAGAACAGCGTAGGATTTATATGGGAGCATCCTCTGGGAAGTCCTTGTTGCCATGGTCTCTTGGCAGTGTTCAGCACTGCTGGATTAGTGCTGTGGTCTCCATGAAGCTTGTTAGGAGAACGGCTCCCTCAGCAAACGCGGGCTCCTGGGTTATTAATAACCAGGAAGGAGCGCCGTTCCTGCCTTGGGATCTCACAGTGCGCTACAGAATGTCTTTCCCCTCATCCCACACTGAGCAGGATTGGATTGTCCTGCTCTCAGGATGCTCAAGTTGCTCTCGGTGACTTCCTTTGCTTCCAGAGTCTGTTTTTGTGTATCTGTGGGTGCTGAGTGCATTAGTAATTCCATATCCTTCAGGAAAGCAATGTGGCTGCAGTTCCAGCAAAAAAGAGCCAGTTGCTTTTTCAGTTTTGCTGATGTCTCATGATCAAAAAGCTGACTTGGCTTCAGTAAGGTAGCCCTCTCCAAGGATCTTCCAAGTCTCTTTGAAGGAAGTAATCTGGGACTATAATCTTCCAGGCAGCAGAAGTTTTTAATTAGCCCTTGTAATTGGACTCATCTATTCTGGAAAAATAAAAGAAGCTGTGATTTTCTTTTTTTTTTGCCAGTCAGCCTCTGGACCCCTCTTATGGTGAGATACATTTGGGGACACGGTGGGACCCAGAGTTCCACGAGGCAGGAGAAGGAGTTTTAGGGATGAGGTCGTGGTCCCCTGCAGTGCCAGGAGGCTCCCGACGGTGGAGCTCAGATATTCTCAGCCAGCAGCAGCTCGAAATCAATCTGTGCTGGATGTCACAGTAAATAAGTTCATTTTGCAATGCAATATTAAGTATAAATGGTGAATTAAAAATGGAGTTTTCAGTCTTATTTGATTTGACCTCAGTGTGTTGAGGTAATCCATCCCAAAGCAGCGCCGTGAAATGTGTGGTTGCTTTCATTGCTGCCCGATTCTGCAGGGCAGGTCCCTTCTCCAGCACTGTTACAAGTGCAGGAGGAGCACTGCCAAAATACACAGGCCCAGAGATGAGACAGAAATAGCCCTGGCCTGAACTGGAGCTCAGTCTGGAGAAGGAATTGGAAGAGCACTGTGAGCTGAGTTTTCTTCGGTTTAGCTTGTTGTTAACAAGGGGAGATAAACACAAACAGAGCGGGAGCTGATGGGAGCTGATAGGAGCTGATGGGAGCTGATGGGAGCTGATGGGAGCTGATGGCCTTCTCAGCTGCTCCGTGGAACAGCTCCCAGGCTGTACAGTGAGGGAGCCCAGCCCTCAGCAGCTGCTTGTCCTCTACTGTAAGCTCAGGCAAGCACATTCCTCAAAGCTCTTTTTTCCCTTGTGTCTGCTGGTGCCTTTTGTTGCTGGAAAACGTCTGCACTGGTGGCAGTGCTGGGCAGCCAGGCCCAAAGCAAACCCTCTGCACACAGAGAGCTGCAGGACAGCAGCTCTGTATGGATTCAGTGTGCTGGGCAGGAGCTCAGGCTCTAGGCTTGGGTGTCAGGGACCACCTGGCTGTAGGAGCTTTCCATCACCTCCGTGGCTCCCTCAGCCCTCTGGCCTCTCCCAGGGACTGTGGGCCGAGTTGCCAGCCCTGCGTGTGTGTGGTTTGGGCAACCCCCACGGGGGGCTGGCCAGAGGCCCCCATGGGACAGACCTCCGGGGCTGCTCAAAGGACAGCGGGAGGGAGGATCTCAGGATTCGGCTCGTTTGCTTGTCCCTGGAAAGAGGAAAAGGCCTTGCTTTGGGTCAATCTTTTTGGGACATTTAGCAGCCATGATAGCCATAACTTGACTCCACGTGGTTAAAACTTAAAGTATTCTGGTCTCTTTGCCTCTTAGTTGTGCACCAGGAATAGACAAAACCTTCTAGAGGGGATGTTCAGGAGGATTATTTCCTCAGAAAAATAATCAACCTGTAGTTCTACTTAATCCAAACTTTCTTTTTCTTATTTGCATCCAGAGGGAGCAGGTTTCGTGTCTGGCTCCATGGTGTGATGCACCACGCCTGCAGGGGGCTTGAGAAGCTCTGAGGCTGTTCCGTGCACCACCCATTTCAGAAAGAATTTGTGGCAAATCTGGATTTATTTGACCCATCTCTGGGTAGAGGAGGTCTCTCTGCACACCCTGTGGTTTGTGCCTGTAGCTCTCAGAAGGTGGAGTTAACAGTGAGCTGGGCCAATCTGCCCCAGTTTGTATGATTTGTCGCTGCACATGGTTAATAACTGTAAGACAGCCACACTTGAGGCCCATAAGCCAGACTTTGTGCTTGTTGCAGTAGACAACATAAAATCTAAAATATTAGATTTTATCCACTGTGGGTCCAGTGAGCTTTTCTTTTCCAAGAAATTAAACATACATCATACTTTTTTCTTTTTTTTTTAGTATTGTTGTTTTCCTTAAAAAAAAAAAAAGTCACGGGCTCATAACTGTTATAACAATGGGAAATAATGATACAAACGGGGCACTTACTAAGGCACATTGTTACCAACACTTGTGTTAGAATGAAGCACAAGGCTTTGCATTTGGTCTTTTTTTTTCCAGACAGTGTTTGTTAATACTTTTCTAGCTTATATTTTCAGAGTCAGCTGCTTGGTTTTAGTAGTCTGTGATAGAAGTTTGCAGTCATTTTATTTGCATTAAAACATAACGGTAAAACCAACCCTCGAATGCTGTGTATATTTGTCAGCTGTGTGAGGAACAAAAATAGTCACTGCCCAGTGAGATGGCAATTAAAAGTGTTTTATTTAGTTGTACCTGTGCGATGGCCCTGTGTGATGAGTCCTGGGAAACACTTCCAGTGGGATCTGCAGTGGGGGAAGTCCTGGCCAGCAGGACCCAGTTGGCTGCTGGGAAATGAGGGGTTTGTGCTCCCGTGCCCCCGGGACAGACAGCTGGGGAGGAGGAACCCTGGCAACACTGATTTCCTTAATCCCTGGAGGGAGCTGCTCCTAAAGGTCTGCAGAAGAATTAGAGGCAGAGCTTTACAAAGAATTGGATACGATCCTCTTCTTTCTCTGAGAGGAGCATTAAATCAGACAAAGCTCAGTGCTCAGCACTCTTAAGGAATAATTGTACACCAGTTTCTTTTGGCAGTGATCTTGCTTTAAGCATTTTAGCTGTCCCAGCTGATTATTCCCAATCCTTAAACATTTCTTTACTTGTGGTGAAAATTATTTTTCATATATATATATATATATATATATATATAAATGGGCAGGCAGGGGTGTGTATGTGTATATATGAATATATATGTCTGTGTATGTATATATGAAACCCATGTTAGTCTCTTGATCCCCAAAACTGTCAGAATTGCTGTAGCCCAGTGCTAAACTTGCCAGTCCACAAATAAAAAAGAACGTGAAATATAATGGTCACTCAGGTTTACAAAGTGGGGAAAACTGCTTCTTAGTGAGCTGTAGACTATGTAATGAAGAAATAACTGAATATAAATTATTAGTGCTATTAAAATATCAGTGGTTTGCTGCTGTTCTGTGGTTGGGTTTTGGGGTTTGGTTCTTCCTTTCTTCTTCTTTTTCATTTGTAGTGTTGTAATTCTGAAGAATACATTTCTTTGGAAGTATCCAAAGGTGTGCAGATTTTTGTGGGGGATCTCTTGTTTTATTTATTTGTTTATTTATTTGTTAATCCTGGATATGGTTTTGCATTAGGGAAATGTCCTTGCTGTGAATTAGGAGAAGGAATTCTGTGGCTGAGAGTGCTCCACAGGACTCAGCATCTCTGCCAAAATTCCTTCAGCTACCAAGTATCAATTAGAGCTTTTTTTTTTTCCTTCTGGAACAAACAAATGCAGTGTTCTGAGCTGATGAGAGGTAGGCAAATGGCTTCCATATTCCTTTGCTGGATGTCCTGGAGCCCCCAGCTGTGCCAAGCAGACGTGGTGCAGATGTGTTCTGTGGGCAGAGCAGGGAGTGCCAAATGTGCAGTCACCCTCAGTGTCATGATGGGCCATTGTGTGTCCTGGGGAATGTGTGGTTTTCCCAACTCAGCTTGTACATAAACATGGGGCCATCTGAGGTGTGGCACAAAGCCATGGAAGAGCAGCAGAGCCTTTAGGAATGGCCAGCTCACCACAGGCTTTTCTCCTTATTTACAGAGGAGGTGGTTTTTACCAGATGTGCCCTGGAAAGGAAGTATCAAAATCCCATTACTCTGTTTTATGTTGTCACAGTTGTTTAATTCTGTAGGTACAAGCTCAGACACCACAGTGGCTACGTTGAGTTTTGTGATTTCAGTTTAGGAAATCCAGTCTTTGTTCCAAGAATGTGCAGCCATTCCTTTAAACATTTCCTTTCTTCTGCTATTAGTTTATGTGTGTGTGCAACACCCAGTCTTGGATCCCAGGACAGAACTGACATTTATGCTGTGCTTGGCAGACAAGAGAGTTGAGCTGCTGCCTCACAAAGCCTTGAAGCCTTCCTGGGGCTTTTCAGGTTTTTCACCTTTCCACAGTCCCCTCTGGAGGACCAGGAAAACTCTGGAGTGGTGAGCACTGAGGAGACCCCCACAAGAAACTACACCAAACATTCCCATATAGGTGCCTAAAATGGATTCGTATTTCAGCATCAGAATGGTAAACCACACCTCCCCACCCCTGGAAGTGTCCAAGGCCAGGTTGGACAGGGCTTGGAGCAACCTGGGCTAGTGGAAGGTGTCCCTGCCCGTGGCAGGGGGTGGGATGAGGTGATCTGTGAGGTCCCTTCCAAACCAAACCACTCTGTTAGAGTATTCCATGTATCAACCTTTGCCTAATGAACCAGTGAAGTTAAAAGAAGTGTTATTTTCTTCTGCTTGTAGTGTCTGAGTGAATATTCTGTATTTGGAATGACAGGTTTGGAACTCTGCTTGATTTGAGCGATGTCTGATTTATGTCATGTGGTCATTGAGACACGGGGACATTTGGTATGTGGAGTCAATGATCTTGGAGGTCTTTTCCAGCCTAAATGGTTCTATGGATCTGTTGTGCAGCCATTGCACTGAGCTGCACTGAGCCCCTCATTCTGTGTCCAGAGTCAGCACTGCAACTTGATTTACACTTTACAAGTTTTGAGGTTCTTATCGTATTGGTAATTTAAGCCTCTGTAAGAACTTTCTGGAGTGTTTTGTGAGAGAGCTTGCCATTCTTTCCAAGGGTCCTTTTTGGAGATAGCTCCCAACTGGGAAGGAGGTCTGGAGGGAATGGTGTGTGGTTGTGCCAGGACAGAGTCAGGTTGGATCTCAGGGAAAGGTTCTTCCCCCAGAGGCTGGTTGGCACTGACCAGGCTCCCCGGGGCAGTGGGCACAGCCCCAAGGCTGCCAGAGCTCCAGGAGGGTTTGGATGGTACTCTCAGGGACAGGGTGGGATTGTTTGGGTGTCTGTGCAGGGCCAAGAGCTGGACTGGATGGTCCTTGGGGGTCCCTTCCAGCTCAGGATAGTCTGTGATAAACTTAAAGCCCTTCTCCCAGTGTCCTCTCCCTTTCTCCCTGCCAAGCCCTTCAAAGGCCTGTGTTCCCCTCGCTGCTCAAACAGCCCTGCTGGGGCTGCACCTTGAGGCCACGGGATGAGGGTGAAGGACGATGGAGCTGGTGGAGGCTGTGAAGGCAAGGACAGCTTTTTTGGCAGGCAGGTCACTCCTGCTGGTGGCACAGCTCCTGATGCAGGTGTGTCCCAGGGCAGCTCCTTGCTGAGCTCTCAGCAGAGGGCAGCTGGAGCCTTGGGGTGATCCTGCAGGGAGCTTGGCCAAGGGCAAGGCTTGGCCAGCCCGGGCTGCCTGAGGGGGGACAAGGCCAAGCTCGCAGCCCAGCCTGCCTGAGGGGCTGCTTTGGCTTAGCTGCAGTAGTGTTGCTTTTCAGATCTTTATTTTATAGGGGGAAAAGGCCTTTCCAAAGGATTTACTGCTTTAGATTGAAAAACCTAATCCCTCAACTGCTGGGAGTAATGGAACCAGCGGGGTTGTATGGATAAACCCCAGGCAGTGATGTGCTTTACAACAGGGGTTGTCAGGGGAGAGATTTGAAGCAAAACAATTTGGAGGGAGCTTTATTACAGGTGCTGGCTTCAAAGGACACCCAAAGGACAGTGGTGTCAGGTGGAATGGGAGGAGTGGGATGAGGTGTGGGAAGGAACGGTGAGTCCTTAGAGCAGCTCTTTTGATCATACTGTAGTATTTTAGTACATGACATGCACAGATAAATTGACTCACAGCCATACAAAAAAAAATCTCCTTAAGACAGTTTAATGTTTTAGGAAAGGTTTTGTGTGATCTCTTGGGTGCCTTTCAAACAAATGAAACCCTACACTTAGCAAAAGGCACTCGTAAATAGAGCCCCCCCAGCAAACAGGGGTGTGTTAGAGTAGACCTTAGTGATGGCTGTTGTTGAAACTGCAGTGAAATAAAACTTTGGACTGTTTAAAGCAGAAAAATGTGTAGATTATATAGAAGATAAGTGCACATTAACTTTTATAGAGCTTGGAAAGCGCTGTGAGGTCTGCTGAGGCAGCACTTCCCTGTGAGCTGCAGCTGCATTGAATTGGCTCCGCTGCACTTCCCTGCTTTGCTTTTCCCCTGACAGCACAATTGTGCCCCATTTGGTCTGCAGGGACTCAGCTGATCCCTTTGAGTGGTTTGGGCACTCAGCTGGCACAAATCTATTCACTTGTGTGTGTGTATATTTATTTATTTCTGGCACAGCACCCAGACCCTGCTGAGCTGGGTGGGGGCCAGTGCTGGCCCTGGGCAGGAATGCAGGGCACCAGTGCCAAGGCACATTAAGGTGCACAGGCAGGAAATCACAGCCACAGGAATCCAGCTGGCTGCAGTCACACTGGATTCCATTGGGAAGGGAGCTGTTGGAGGGCCAGAGGGACAGCTCAGTGGGATTGGGAAGTGCTCACATACCTGCTGCTGTTGCTTACACACCCCAGACCACTGCAGTTTGATATCCTGCCTTTTCTCCATAGACAAAGACATGGAAAATGTCACGAATAGAGTCGTTTCTGCTTTGGTTCTTCCTGGCAGCTCCTGCAAGGTACACTGGGGCTGGGTACTGGGCTCACACAGGGGTTTTCTAGCCAGAGGTATATAGTTTTTTCAGGGAAGAGATGTGGCACCTCTTCTTTTTTTTTTTTTTCCTTTCTTTTTTTTCCACAGGTAAAGTTACAAAGGCAGTATGTGTGTTCTGTCCAGAAAGGCCTCCTCATGTTTACCAAGAATCACAGACTCATGGAATGGTTTGGGTGGAAGGGACATTAAAGCCCATCCAGTGCCACCCCCTGCCATGGGCAGGGACACCTTCCACCAGCCCAGGTTGCTCCAAGCCCCGTCCAACCTGGCCTTGGACACTTCCAGGGATCCAGGGGCAGCCACAGCTTCTCTGGGCAACCTGTGCCAGGGCCTCCCCACCCTCACAGCCAACAATTCCTTCCCAATATCCCATCTAACCCTGCCCTCTGGCAGTGGGAAGCCATTCCCCCTTGTCCTGTCCCAAGTCCCTCTCCAGCTCTCCTGAATCCCCTTTAGGTACTTAGGCTGCTGTAAGGTCTTCCCAAAGCCTTCTCTTCTCCAGGTTGAAGAGCCTCTTTCTGGAAAAATACATTATTCCTTAGTCCAGCCACATTTGTTTTGGGGACTTTGTTCCCTTCTGATTACTAAGCAATGGAATATTTGGTCAAAACCAGAGGTGAAAGCAAGAAGGCTTTGTGTGCCTGTGAATGTTTAAGACTCATAGAATTTGGTCATACTGGAATGATATAAAGTTACTAGATTTCAAATCACGGGTTTCAGTGATTTGGGGGTCTCATTCTCAACTATTGCTTTCTGTTAATGCTTTTAGTTTAATTGCTTTAATATCAGATGCCTTTTGATAACTTTGTGTTTGCCTCATATTTTCAATTTTTTTTTTTTTTTCATCTTAGAAATTGGTCCAGTGACAATAACCACAGATCCCAAGAAATTTCAGTTTGAACTCAGGGAGCTTTATGTTCAGGTGAGTAACTTCTTTGTGGTTCTAGCAAAGACTCCATTTCCTTGTGCTAATCTTTCCTCTCGTGCTGAAATTCCTGCTACAAGGATTCCTGAAGGTGTAGCTCACTCACCTCTACCATTTTACCTGCACAAACTGTCCTCTTTCTGTTCTCTGGTCATCTTAATTTATGCCCACTGCCCTGGGGAGCCTGGTGCCCAACCACCCTCTGGGGGAAGAACCTTTTCCTGAGATCCAACCTGACCCTGCCCTGACACAGCTCCAGCCCTTCCCTCAGGTGATGGAAAGAAAGGGAAGTATTGGAATGGAATTACCCTGACTGGCTGAAAATATGTTCCTGTTGTCTTGTCTTTCATCAAGCAAAATACTCCTGACCTGTGGAAAACCTTGCTGGAGTCAGCAGTGCCAGACAGGCTGTCCCTCAGACACTGGCACAGGGTGTAATCCCTGCAGGAGCAGATTGCTGGAAGATTCAAAGTTGGCAGAAGGTTTGAATTCAGAGAAAACAATAGCTATTATGCTTTCCTCCTTTGTGGGGAAGTTTAAACTTCAAAACTCCTTCCAGATGTTTTGTTTTCTCAATAGTTATGGGCAATACAGGCAGCTGTTTCTAAAAGGTACATGATTTAGATGAAGCTTTTGGGAATTTCAAACTCTGTTTCCAAGCGAGATGTTTAAAAATTGCTGCCTAACGAATTTGAGGTTTCTTTCTTTAATGCTGATTGATTGCATAGTTCATAATTACTTCCAAGATGTGCTCATTCAGCTAAATGAGGGCTGGTGAAGAACCTGATCCTGGGTTACCTGTGTTTGACCTGGAATTAACTGGGAATCATTCTTATGGGCAGCATGACAAGGACTTGGACCTGGGCAGCAGTGGCTCCTTGGTGTCTCTATTTCTCTAAGACTTAAGCAGATTTTTTGTGTACTCCAGCATTAAATTTTCACAATGGATACTAATTTGCATGAGCCCTATACTGAAATCTTGTCTGTATAACAATCTTTTAAAGTGTATTCCCACAGCTGGAGCGTTCTGTGGCCCTGGGGTACAGCTGCCAATACCCTTGTGTCAGCAGCTGGGAAAAGGCCTAATTGGAGCATTGCTCAGTGCAAAAATGACAACTTCAGGAATAAAAGAGTATTCTGTAAGGCTGCTGGTAGTGCTTTTTTATTCAGATCCCAGGTTTACCCCTTTGTGGGTGTTTACAATGCCACTTCAGAAAATAGGTATTAAAGGGGGGGATAGTACAGATGGGCTCAGCTGCCAACCTCCATTTGGGTGTGCCTGTCCAAACTGAAGGGAAAAGGAGGCTTGCTGGGCTTTCCTCACCTCTGGCTTTCCAGAAAGCTTCACAGGGTAATTGGAACCATATTTAATTTGGAGAGAAAGGGAGGAAATATTGAATGGAAAATTTTCCTATTTGTTTAAAAATAAAGGCAATACAGCAGGTTAAATGGTAGGAAGGAATCCTTCCCTGTGAGGGTGGGGAGGCCCTGGCCCAGGTTGCCCAGAGAAGCTGTGGCTGCCCCTGGATCCCTGGAAGTGTCCAAGGCCAGATTGGACGGGGCTTGGAGCAACCTGGGCTAGTGGAAGGTGTCCCTGCCCATGGCAGGAGGTGGAACTGGATGGGCTTTAAGGTCCCTTCCAACCCAAACCATTCCATGATAATGATGATGATGAGTTGTAGTTCCACCCAGCTGCCTTTTGAAAATGCTCTTCTACATCATGGGAACAAAAAGAAATTCTCCCTTGAATTTCAGGTTGTCTGGAATCTGCCACTTGCTTTTCCCATAAAAGTAAGGCCAGGTGCAGGAAGGACTGACATAAAAACAGTAATGGTTCTTATATGGCTTCTGGAAAGAATAATGGCAAAGTGCTTATTCTTTAACAGAGATGAGGAATTTATTGATATTCCTGTTTTGAAATGGGATTAAGAATACTGATAGGTTAAACTTGTTACCGACATGAACATTTCATTGAGGACAACCAAAATTCGCTGGTATGAGGGGCAGGTTTTTATTCTGGTTTGTGTGTCTGTGTGAATGTTTAACCTCAAAACATAATTTTTGATGGCTTCTCAAGAATTCAAATTCAGGGCAGCAACTGCATTACCTTTTCTCCTCTTCCTTCCCAGCACGTGGAGATTGTATATACATGTGTGTGAAGGTGGGTTGTTGTTAAAAATAAAAAAAAATCAATTTTATATTTCTCTTCCCTTTGGAATTGTCTGTGACAGCACCCTGCAGCAACCACACAATCCTTAGGGTGAAAAAAGGGAATGAATGATTACAAGTTAAGGAAATATCTGTCTTGAATGTCCCCAAAAAGTAACAGATTTGGCATGTTTCTTTTTTCTTAAAAAAATGCTTTGTTTTTCTTCTACTTGTGACCAGGGTGGTGGAGACTGCCCAGAGATGAGCATTGGGGCAATAAAGATCGCTCTGGAAATTTCCCTGCCTGGTTCCTTCATCTATGTCTTTACTGATGCCAGATCCAAGGATTACAGACTGACCCACGAGGTGCTTCAGCTCATCCAGCAGAAACAGTCACAGGTACAGAGGATTTGCATTCTGAGCTGGTTTGTTTTATTTGATGCCCTCTTTCCTCGGTGACAAAGGGTAAAATTCTCCTGTGTGAGACTCAGTGAAGCCTTTTTGCAGAACACTGCATTCTAGGGACCTTTTTTTTTTTCTTTTTTCAAATAGAGGGTTACCTGATCTGGTTGAAAAACAAAACCAAAAACCCAAACTGAAAGGGATATTCCTTTTAGTATTGTAAATTGAACAGTGCAGCTGAGTCTGATACCAGTATATGTATTCTTGGCCAGCTTACCACTTATGTGGATGTTTTTATATTGCTGTAAAATAAATATTGTGTGAAGTACAGGGCTGAGAGAAGAGGGTCAGTGTAAGGGGATTCTTATCTGTTCCTTTTCTTCTTCATTGCCTTTTCCATCAGCCCTGAGTGCAGTGATGCTGTCCTTTATGCAAAGTAATAAGCCCAGCCCAAGTAACACATTCTTCTGTTGTCATTGCAACGTTTTCTACAATATGCCCCAGGTGCCAAACGATTGACTCTTTGTTTTCCACCCAGGTGGTGTTTGTGCTGACTGGGGACTGTGATGACAGGGAGCACGTTGGCTACAAGGTCTATGAAGAGATTGCCTCCACCAGCTCTGGTCAGGTCTTCCACTTGGACAAAAAGCAAGTGAATGAGGTAACTTTGCCTGAGCTCTGCAATGTACAGAGAAAACAAGGCAGGGGTTATCCTCTAAGCCTTTAAATGACCTGATCATGGGTTAGGGAGCAGAAGGGGAAATTCTGAATGGCCTGGTCTTGGTATGTGGATTCTCTTCTACTTCTCCCTTCCTTCTTTTTCCATTTGCTGTATCAGGATGCAGATCTGGGACTTTTACTGATGTCAGGGAAGTGTGCAGTGCCATATCTAACCAGAACCTCCCCAGCTTCCCTCTGCCTGTGCCACAAAGCTTCCAGGAGGAGAGCCTTTAAAATAAGGAGTGGTTCTGGGCTCCCAGAGCCCAGCGGCTTTTCTAATCAGTATGAGAGTTCAGTACCAGCTCTAAATGAGCATTTTGTCAGCAAGCAAGGGATTGCTAATTGGCCTGGAATGTTCCTCACATTATGAACTCTCAGGTTTCCATCGCTGGTAACTTTTAACTCAGGTTATTGTTGCAATATTTGCCACCTCTGCTGGTAGCTGTGGTTCCTGACCCACAGCCATGAATGACTGTTTTCTTGGAAAACTCCAGTGGGTCTTAGGCAGAAATGAAGTTTCAAAAGTGCATGAGAAAACAATTTGGAGAGAGATGAAATCACATGGTAGTTATCAGGAGAGCTGGAATTGTTTATAAATGTTGTAAACATTCCCCTTTGAATTCCCCCCGCAGGGAACGACTAGGTGAGGTGTTTTAACAAAAATTTACTCTGGTTTGTTCCTTTTTCTTTCTTTCCTAGAATTTGGGTAGTGACAGATGTTGGAGATAAATTGCAGTTTCCTACTGTTGTTGCCTAGAAAAACTGATGTTCTTATTGGGAGTGATAGAAGCTGTTGGCAGTGATGTGAAGGTGATCAAAAGGAGGAACTTCCCAGAGGATTTAGATAGGTTAGAAGTCAGAGGTAAAAGAAATCAGCTGTTGGGAATGTGCAGTTCCTGACCTGAATTTTGGTATTATTTATGTATGAAGGGTAAAACTTGCCTCTGTGACACTCCATGAAATCCCTTTACACAGGAGGGATTGTGATGGAACTGGATGGTCTATAAAGTCCCTTCCAACCCAACCCATTCTGTGGTCCTCTGGTACTGCCCATGGGAAATGCTCTTTGCTGGGACTAAAGTTTTAGGATGAAGCTTTTGTTTGATTGTTTTGGTTTTGTTTTCTTCTGCTTTTGGGAGGCAGAAATGAGCAGAAAAAGCCACTTGTCTTAAGCAGTGTAAGAGATTGCCTAAGGGGGAAAAACCCCACGAAATCACTTTCAGAAGTTTTCCACAATAACTGCCAAACAATTTGCATTAAAACCAAACCCCAAAGCCTCTGAAATAATTTCAGTGATCACTGACCTCACATAAAGCTGTGTCTGGGCTAAGGGACTGTGACAGTGAGTTGACCCAATTGCTGTGATCCCACAGGAAACCTTTCCTGCAGATTTCAGTCCTGGATCAGAAGTGCTGATTTCAGGGGGTGGATGCAAAGGGACAGGAGATCTTGCTGTTTGTGGTGCAGCCTTCAGGCAGGACTCAGCTGAAGTAAAACCTGCCCTGCTTTGTCTCTGAGCAGCTGGTGATGTGTAAAGAATGCAGTTTATAAATGCTGAACACACTCCCCGTTGGGGGCCTAGAGAGAGCTAAAGCTGGAGTGTGGAGAAGGAACAGCTCCACAGTCACCGAGGGAACCCCCTGCCAAACCACTGCCTTGTTTTGTTCAAACATTCTTGGTTGTTCTACCCCCAAAGAACCCAAACAAAGCTATTTTTAGTGTATAAAGTTTCAAACCATTACTCCCTGCTTGCCCTTTGAGCATTAAGTGGAGAATGAAGCAACATTCAAAACTACAAGGAAACACAGCAGAACAAAACTTGATACACATCCAATGCTCGTGCACTGAGCAGGATAAGAAAATTTAGTGCCTTTTTTACTTCTGAGAAACATGTTCTGATTTCAAATACTACAGCTGACTTGGGCAAAATTTTTGTTGATTGGGTTCAGCCCAGCAAAGCATGAAATACATAAGTATCTCCACTTATCTGATGAATGCAGCTCCTCTAAGAGTCTGTGAGGAAGGGCATATTTTGACAAATTTGCCATGGTTTCTATGCATTCAATTAATAAGAATATTCTTAAGGTCCAAAGCACAACTTTGATTTCGTTATCTAAAATTCTAGATCTCCTCCATCCAAAGGAATGGTAGCATTTTCATTTTGTCCCCAATGTCTTAGAAAGGTTGTTATGCTTTTTTTGTCAAAGCACTGGAGAGATGTTTCTTTAGGGTGAGCTTCCCTTGGCTGCTTTTGTTGGCTCAGGGCTTAATTTGCAACAATTGCTTAGAATTAAAATGCACAGAGAATGCCCATCAAACAAGGGTTAAATTCTCCTATTAAGAGCAGATCCTGTATTTTCATAACCATGGTACTAATTTTGACTTGAAGTTATCTGACCCCACGCTTACTTATTCCCCTCACAATGAGTGCTGTAAGGAAATGCCTGCAGAGGGTTCTGCTGCAGTCCAAAAATAGGTTTATTAGGAGGTTTATTAGGCACTGGTGTTTCAGGTCGTGTCTCCAGGTCATTTTGACTGTTTGTGGTAAAACTGAGTCATTGCTGTGTCTTATGAACTGGACTGACCAGTGTGGATAGAGCTGGGATGTCCCAGGGACTGAGCTAGTGAGTGGTCTTATTCCATTTCTTTTTGTATAGAAACACTTGGTTTTTCTTACTTTATTTTCTTCTTGTAAGAAGGAAAAATTTCCCTTAGACTGCTTAAAAGTAAAGCTTTCTTCCTGATTTTTAGTGTGAGTAGAAATCCTGTGGAGGAGTTGGGAGCCATGGCACTGACTTGGGTGGAAGAAGAGGGTGTTGTTGAGTGATTTGAAAGGTGGATGAGACTAGACAGGAAAAAAGAGTCTGGAGTTTGGGTGAGAAGCCTGCGAATAACAGTGATTATGTGAGTAAGGGGAGGGTGGGAGGGGACTGAAGACAAGATGGGTTACAGAAGGTTTAAAAATGTAAAAGGCTCTTCAAGAGTAAAATGAAGGGCACAAAGTCAAAAGCTCAACATTACAGCTTAGGAGGAAGGGTTTTTGCTTTCTCTTCTCCCTCCATCCCAAACAGGCATTATCCTTTTTCGTGGCAAAAAGGAGGAATGGTTTAATGGGAGAGACAGCTGAATACTTTACTCTGAGGATACATTTTGTACACGGAATGCCAGCCAAGGAAGGGATAAACAAATACTTCCAGCTGGCCTTCCTCGGTTTCCTATGGAGCTGGGAGGCTCTGGAAAAAGAAGCTGTGCTCATGTACACAAAGACTGTCCTGATGCAACTGCAGAGGGGCTGTCAAAGGCAGCTGAGAGCAGGCTCAGTTCTTTGGTTCCTCGCAAGAGCTTGAGGTTCAACACTGAAACTTTTCAGTGGCATGTTTTTTTAAACACGTTGTAGTTATAGATATAATTTATGTTTTATTTTCATAGTATAATTTTCACATGCTTTTCTCAGTCCTACTCTTCGACATGCATTTAAAAGCATTATTAGAATGGATAATTTTTGGGTGTGAGTATGAACTTACATTTACTCAAGCAATGAAACAGTTAACTGGAAATGCTGTTGCTTTGACTGCTTGAGAAATATTCTTGAGTCCCAGAATAAACAAATGGGAATAGAGACCATGCTCCGTAGATTTTCCAGGTTTCAGCATGCATTCCAAGGAATGACCTGACAGCAGGGCAGGTTGCAAGAGCAGATTCTCTGGAGAAACGTTGTAAATTATTGCTGCATTTGCCCTTCCCCCTCTAATAATCCCCAAGTCACATTTTGGCAAAACAACAAAAAATGCTGTTGTTTTGGGGGCTTTCTGTAAGGATCCCAAAGGGAAAAAAACCTACTTCCAAAGCAGTGTTACAGCAGTGTTGCAAACCTCTTTGGAATGATGGTTGGGAAATGGATCTCCCAGAACTGCCTATTGAACTTTGGAGAAAGATTTCGCTATAAAAGCAAGTTGCTGCCAGACTTCAGACAGCTGGGCCTTTCTGTTGCCTCCCATTTTCAGTTTTGATCTTGAAAAAACTCTCAGAAACTGAAGTTCATATGGGTTCATTAAATTTTACAATACATTTAAAAACTTACCTGGAATTCAGTGGAAACTTTCCCATCTACCAAGTACAAAAAGGTGTCGTACTCATCTCAATATATGTGAGGAGAACAGCAAAGTTTCTTTTGGAACCATTTTTGGACCCAGATGTATGATTTCTAAAGGTAAAACTGAAATGAGCTGGATCTTTTTGAAGTTCTGTGATTCCTGTTCCAGGCTTGTCCAAAGCAGAGTTGCTGCCTCAGAGGTGTCACCAGCTCTTGCACAAACCCTGTTTCTCTCTTGGGCCATGTGCCTTCAGGGGTCTGGAGCAGTGTAGTGAATCTGACTGTGATTTTTTGGGTGTGTTCTTTTGAAAACATGCCCAAGCCCCTCTCTCACACAGACCCTTGTGGAAGGGACACTTGGTCACTGCTGTTTTACCTCATCTTGTGCTGGGAGCGTTCATCATGTCTCTGGTGAGCTGTTACTAATGAAAACCTGCCCCCACATTCAAATGTGTTTTCAGTGATGCCCTTCACTTATTGAAACTTCTTTCATGTTTGCACAAAGGCTGCTGGGCATTCAGAGTAACATGTAAGAAAAGTGCACTTTTATTTAAAGCAGGCTGGAATCTCAGTTCTATCATAAAGTTATCTTGCACACAAACCTATGGTATAACCCATATTTTTAAAGGGAAAAAAAACCAGGCAAATTATGCCCAACAAGCCAAGGGAATGAGGCTCTTTTGGGCTGGTGTGTTGAATCAGGTCCTTGAGCTAAAGGCTTGCTCTGGAGCCCTACACTGCTGGTGGCTGCTTAGTTTATTCTTGGGTTCCAAGTCTTGAGCTGATATAATCCAAAGCTCCTTTAAAAGGTGTTGTAATGCAATCCTGGTCAACTGTAACCTAAAATCAGGGTTCAGCAGCACTGGGAGCCATGGGCACAGTGTTATACAGACCCAGGATTGCTCCCATGGCATTCAAACACCCCCCCTGCAGCTCCTGTGGTGGGCTCATTGTCCACCTCCCCCAGCCCCTGGGCAGGGCAGAACATGGGAGCAGTGGGGTGAGGAGCCTTCTGGGTCCAGATGAGGCCAGGGAATCACCAGTCATTGCTGAGGGCAAAACAAACTGTCTGAAGGGAAATCAATTTGTTGCCAATGACAGGAGGTATTGAATTCCTCATTCGGGCAGTGGGAAGTAAAGACAAGTAGGAACACCCTTCCCTCCCCTTCCCAACTGAACTTCCCTCCCTGCTGCAGGACGTGCCTGCCAAACCTTGCTCCCTCCAGTCCCAGCTCTGGGCTGTGCCTGACAGGGATTGGTATGATGTGTCTGAGGGGAGAAAGAACCACAGGAGTCCACAGATGGCAATTGCTCAGTACATCTGGACGAGGGAGATTTCCTTCTTGCTTCATGCAGCTAAGAGCTGATGACCAGAAATATCCACAGATTTGCATCCCTAATTCCTTCTTAAAGTGTACCTGTGGATGTTGTGTGGAGATGTAGCCAGGTCTGCTTGTGTACTCCTTTAAGCCTCACACTGAGCATGGCTTTGGTAGTATCTGCTATTAAAATGGCATTTCCTACAAGCATTAATATTTTTAAAAATGAATTAACATGGAATCTCTACAAGGCAGTAAAGACAGTATTTCAGCAGCAAATGCTTTTGACAGTATAATAACAACTGTTACTTTCTCTTCTAGGTGTTAAAATGGGTTGAAGAAGCAGTTCAAGCCTCCAAAGTGCACCTCTTGTCTACAGACCATTTGTCCATGGCTGTAAATACTTGGCAGATCCCTTTTGATCCCAGTCTGAAAGAGGTCACAGTGTCCTTGAGTGGTCCTTCACCAGCAGTCGAGATCCATGATCCTTTAGGTGAAGCAGTTTATGCCTCCTTTTGTGACAGCAAAAAAGGGGAATGAAGAAGCACTTCTGACATATTAATTTTTCCCAATATTCCCAATATTTTTTTGGCTGGGAGGAAACTGGAAAACTTCCCTATTCTGTTCGCTTTGTCTCATCTCCATCTTCTTTCTTACAATTTGTCCTTGTATTCCAAGTTCATGGACACATTTGTGTTTCATGTATTCACTGAGCCATCATTTAGGGGTTATAGGTGATGGTTTGGTTTATTGGGGAAAGGCAAACTGAGGCCTGCATTCTTTGAACTACAACAGCATTCAGAATCAAACCCATCTCCAGCTGAGCAGTGAGAGATTGGGAGCTAATTCGTCACTGAAGATCTTGTGAACAAATCTGTTGCTCGTTGTTGTGTTGATCCCTTGGGAACCTGGAACAGCACTCCAGAAATAAATTCAGATCATACTTTGTGTTCTCTGCATGACTTTTGCCTGAGGATATAGCTTAAGTTTTAGCATCCTGGAAATATTTTATGCCCAGGATGTGTTCCCTGGTCAGTGCTACACTGAGGAATTCTTCTGTGTTTAGAGAAAAGAGATTTGCTCAGTGTCTCTCTTCAGGCCATGACAGCACACAGTCCTGGGTGCAACTGTCAGGCTTAGCTGAGGCTGTGACCCCCCCCTGTTTTCCTATCTCCTGGTTCAGCTCCACTCATCTAAATCCACAGTGTTTCACCCACGTTAGTCAAGGCATGTCTAATAAAGTCTTAGAAATGGGCACTGGGACAACCCACTCTCCACTTCACCTTTCCCTTTAGTGCTGTGAAAGGGTTTCAGTGCTGTTGGTACACCAGAATCAGCCTTGGGGGAGCAAAGTGCCTCTGTGAAAAACCAATGCCTGAACCACTCATCTGTAAAGGAGCATTTTTAACATTCTGGCAAAGAACCCCAGGGCAGTTAGACTGGTATAAATGTCATTGACTGCTAAGTAGTGAGTAAGCCAAGCATCACAACTACATTGGTACAGCCCAACAATCTTGTATTTACTCTGTTTTCTTCAGGCAATACTGTACCTACTCAGTCCTGTATTTACTCCCTGGTTTTTTTAGGCAAGCGGCTCAGTAAAGGATCGGGGCTGAATGAATTGCTGAATATCCACAACTCTGCTAAGGTAGTAAATGTCAAAGATCCAGAGCCTGGAACATGGACAATTAAGGTAAAGTTACTGCAGAACTCCTGAATTACCGTCCTATAGCTTGTAATGATTTACTGTGTTATTTATCATGTTCTGTTCTATGACTCTGAAAACTACATAATCATTTTTGGAGGTGAAGTCACCCGTGTGAGGTACCTTTACAGCCAGTGCTGAATGGAGCCTGCTGTGCATTGTCCCTGCCCTGAGCACAGGGTGGTTTGAAAAGGATCATTAATTCCCACCCAGCCCTGTGGGAGGCTATTGATCCCACTGCACAACTGGAGCTACAAAAGCATGTTGAGCTCAGCAGCTCTGGGGAGAATTGTTTGAACGTCTGTCTGAGACTGGGGGCTTATAAAACACAGGGAGAGGGATTTTTATACAAGGAGATAGTGATGGGACAATGGGGAATGGTGTGAAACTGCCAGAGGGCAGGGTTAGATGGGATTTTGGGAAGGAATTCTCCCCTGGGAGGGTGGGGAGGCCCTGGCACAGGTTGCCCAGAGAAGCTGTGGCTGCCCCTGGATCCCTGGAAGTGTCCAAGGCCAGGTTGGACGGGGCTTGGAGCAACCTGGGCTAGTGGAAGGTGGCCCTGCCCATGGCAGGGGTGGGACTGGATGAGCTTTAACAGTCCCTTCCCACCCAAACCATTCTGGGATTCTATGACCAGAAATGCTGAAAAATCTGGTACAGAGACAACCTGGAGGGCTGTTAAAAATAACAAAGAAGTGGTGTCCTGCAGGACTTGGTAACATCAGCCATGTTGGGTACTGAGAGACCCTTCCCTACAGTCAGTGCCTTAGCATTGACCTCTGTCCTTGCTGGGGGTTTTAGGGTCAGCAGTCAGCCCCAGCCAGGGCAGCAGCTGCTCCTGCAGGCAGGACTTGGCAGTTTCTTGGGCTTGGGATCTTTTTGGGTTTGTTTTCCTAAGCTCAGCATAAAGCTGTCTCCAGCTCTGGGGAGAACAGAACATACAAATTGATGTATTTTGGCTTAAAAAAAATGAAAAGAAGAAAAATGTCTTGAATATAGAGTAGAAATAGTTGAATTTAACTTTGATGAGCCAGCCAGGCCATACATTTCTTTATAGATACCTGCATTGGGGGCAGTGATTTTTGTGTTGTTTGCAAGACAAGAAAACATCTGTGACAAATAAGTGTTTGCTCTTTTGGTTGTGCTCATCCAGTCTGGGAGGGGAAACACTAATGTACAACACCAGTGATCCATGTTAAACTACAGGTAATGAAAAGAGACTTGATGAAGATACTAATTGGAAAGCAATCCTTTGGGATGAAACATTCCTTGTGTTTGCCTAAGACCCCCCAGCTCCTGGGCATGACAGTGGTAGATGAGTTAATGGTTATTAGTAAATGGTAAAATTTTACAAGGTTATTCTGGACTTAAAATTCACAAATGTCCAAAGGTCTGAGTAATTCATAAAGAGAAACGATTTCCCAGTGTATTTTTCTATGGATTGTTTACTCTGCTTCAGTCACTGGCTTGGTTTATTTACACGAAGATTTTAAGGCTGTGACTGAAGACCTAAGCTTTGTGAGAAGTTTATTCACACCATAAATTCCTTCTACATTGAGCTATAAAAAGAAAACTTTATCACAGAGTTTGTCTAATGAAATTTTAACGGGCAGTTAACGCTTGATACCAGGAGTTGTTTGGCACAATTAAGTATTTCTTTGTATTGTTAACAGCTGGTTTATATAAAAACACTTCAGTGGTGCTCTGTCTGAGGTGAAAGGGTAACCAAATAGAAGGAAATAAGTTGTTTTAATCAGACAGACACTGATTTGTCACAGTGTCTAATGCCTGTCCCTGGGCCGTTGGTTGTAAGAATGTGTGTTTATTTGCTGTTCACGTGCAGCAGTGTCAAAGGGGGTTACTGAACTCCAGGAATTGGATACTCGGGAATGGATCAGGTGCTACTCTCTAGGGAAAGCTCACTGGAAGCTTCCATACACCTGAGGATGTGGAAAGCAGGTGGGGAGGAAAAGCTGTGGGTTCCTGCACACCTTTGGCAAGGAGCAGTTTTCCTTTTCTTTCTCTGCATAGAATCATAGAAAATAACTGACAATTACTCTGATTTATCTTCTTTAACACAAAAGACTCACATCAAAGCAGCTGTACCCTCCAACAACCTAAAACTCAGGCTTTTCAGGGGTGGGTGGAGGGCTGGGGGTTGTTGGTGCTTTGGTTTTTCCTGATTCACCCAGGATGACGAGGTGGAGACCAGAGGTGAGAGGTACCTGTGCATCCCCTGCTTTCCAGCTGAGCTCCTGGCTGGGGAAGAGAAACACCTTTAATACACTGGGTTTTCTGTGCAGTTCTAAATCATTTACACTTTCCTAGTAGGCTTTGTAACAGTCAGATGCTGGTTCACAGTAGTTGTTGATCTCGTGTTTCTTTGTGATTTATCCCCAAGACAAAACCGGCTCTTTTTGCTGACCCCACAATTGTAGGGCCCAGGATCTGAAAGCAAGGCTTTGTTAAAGGTGGTTTTCACTTACAACTTCAGACACGAGCCTCCTTTCTGTCTTGTTTTTAAGGAATGCTCAGTGGATGGCTCAGGAGCTGTGCAGTTCCCGAAATGCTAATTCCAAGGTGTTTCCTGTGCTTTTGCAGACCTCAAGCAGTGGGAGGCACTCTGTCCGGATCACAGGGCTCAGCACCATCGACTTCCGAGCTGGCTTCTCCAGGAAGCCAACACTGGACTTCAAAAAGACATCCAGCAGACCAGTGCAAGGTTTGCTTCCACTTTAGTCCCTCCTAAAGAATTTCCTGGCCCCCAAATCAAGTACAGCTCTCTGATGAGCTTTGTGATAACTCTGGGGGTGCTGTTGGTTGGTTCTCAGGGGCCTTGGATCTGTGAGAGCAGCCAAAGTTCCTGTTTTACCAGGCTGTGTCATTTTTTGTGTTAACTTGTTTTTTTTAAAGTCACACAAATCCAGGTATTTTTAGCTCTGAAATGCCTCGATATGGCAGGGCCATTTCTGTTACTTTTGGAGCTTCAGAAAAGCCCTTTAGCCCTGGGGCAGGGTGAGGAGTTAATAAAGAAGCTGCTATTTCAGAAACACCTGCTGGAAATCAGTAATTTAACCCCCAACCCAGCTGGGTCCCATGACAGTTAATAGGCAGAGCACAGCTTAGCACAATTTAGCTTTTCCCTGCTCAGTCACTGAGGGCTGGAGCTGAATGCAGCATTTATGGGCTGGTGAGCCATCCAGATGGAATTTAATCTTCTGTGGTTTAATTATTTATTTTCTTTAGCACTTAAAATAGCCTGTTTCTGTTTTTCTAGGGATTCCTACCTTTGTGCTGCTCAATACCACGGGGATCCTGCTGCCAGCCAGAGTAGACCGACTGGAACTGCTGAGCATTACAGGGGAACTCCTCAAGACCTTGCCTGTGAAATACTACCCTGACAGAAAGCCCTATGGACTCTGGAATATTTCTGACTTCATTCCACCAGATGAAGCTTTTTTTGTCAAAATAACAGGCTATGACAAGGATGATTATCTTTTTCAGAGGGTTTCAAGTGTCTCATTTTCTAGCATTACTCCTGGTAAGAGATTTTAACTTGAACTGAATGTCCATTTGTCATATCTGAATCAGTTAAAATGGATATCTCGTATGTTTTTATAACTCTTACAAGTATTTTCTGTCCTTTTTGCTCCCCAAGTCCTGTCTCTAGATCATGATGGACAAGTTAATGTTGTTATAAATCTATCAGAAATTGAATTTCCCTTTTATTAAAGGAAAGACAGGGTAGATACAGGAAGCTGTTAGTATACTTTTTGGGGAATGTTTTCTTTCCTCAGATGCTCCAAAAGTTACAATGCCCATGAAGACTCCAGGATATTATTTACAACCAGGCTCTGTTCCTTGCCATGTGGAAAGTCTTATACCTTTTACTCAGCGTTTTACTAGAAATGGAGTAAAACTGGGAGTGGATCAGTTCTTCAAGTAAGTACTGACCTTTTTTTCCCTCAATACTGTTTTATTTCATATTTATAGCTTGTGATTTCTGTTTATCATTTACTGCTATATACTGCTTATATCCTACTACTTCCAATCTGTTATTTTTGGTGATATTCCTTAGGGAGGCTGTGTTTTATGGAAATATTTATAATATTTAAATATATAGATACCTATATATGATACACAAAGGAGGGTGTACACTCTGTACATGTGATGGGATTATATGGTTCTGGCCAAAATCCTCCTCAAATGTGTACTCCTAAATTATGATAAACTGAGTCTAAAAGTCTAGAAGGCAAATGCTTTTAATTTATATTATTAATTTATATTAAAATTTATATTAAAAGTAATGTAAAATAGACTGGTAACTAGCTTTTGTTTCAGAAACACCCCCCTCACTCTGCCTCCCGGTGATACATAGATGACTCTGCAACACCCCCTGATTTGTTTTATTTTCAATGCCTTTCATGGATGCCCTACAAATAAGTCCTATGACCTACCCGAGGAAACTCTCCTCTTCAGAAAATCTTTCAAAACAGGAAAATTTATCCTGAATGTACCAGAAAGCTCTTGAGATTTCTGTATGGAAAAAGGACTTTGTGCTCTTTCTCTGTAGAGTGAAGTAATAATAATAATAACAATAAAAATCAGAAGTTAATTAAAATACTCATAAAGTCCACCCTGTAATTCTGGTTGTTGGAAGCCAAAGGGAAGTGTGCCCTGGCTAACAGTGTTTTGCAAAGCCTTGTACTAGTAAAGTCCTATATAGGATTTGTTCAGCTTAGCAGTTTAATGCAGATTTGAGCTGTACTATTGCTCTTCATTGAATGACTTTGTTTTGGTGACAAGATGTCATCTTTACTCAAAATTTTAAAACGTTTTTTTCATAAACTAAGCTGTTTACAAGCTGAACATTATATTTCTATCACGGCAGTTGTCTATGTGAAAATACCAGCTGCAATAATAATTCCTAATTTTAAATGAGTAACATGTTTAGGAAGAAGAAACTTCTGTAAAATTGCAACAGCTTTGTTTTTCTAGATTTTCTGCCTCCTGTGGTGGTGTAATAAGAAAATCTAGATTTTGCTTAATATCCTGGTGCATTTCTGATGAGGCTGATTTAGGGGAGGCCAAGAGCAGTAGCTAAGCGCCTCATTCCACTGGAAATCAGTGAGAACTGAGCACTAAAGTTCTTTACAATCTATTCTGCTTTATAAATGGCAGGTCCCACCGACTCTGCAAAGGTCAGAATCAGCAAAAATAATGCCTGAAATTCTGACAAGGAAGGCAATTAATTTAGTTCATTAAAATCTTTGTATTTCCCCAACTGACCAAATAAACAGCTCAGTCAGCAAATTACATCTGCAGTAGGTGACGTGGGTAGGTTATGACTTGGTGCTGAAAGGTGCTGGGTTACCCCCCAGCACGTGTCGCAAGAGTTGGGTGCAGTCGGTGCCTGTTGGAGTCGGTGCCCTGAGGGCTGTGTCAGTCAGTGCTCCCACTCTGGGTTTGATTTGTTCCCAACACACCACCACAGGTCTTGCTTTGGCCAAGCTGCTCCCCTCGGGACACGTTTCCCTCTGTGCTCCTGTCCCCGTGTCTGACGTCTGGTGTGTGGCACAGTCGGGAAGGAGGAGCAGCATTGCCCAACCTCACTTTTGACATACTTTCCATGAAAAGGAGCAGTTTCTCCCTTGTTATTTGGAAGAAACACTACCTTATTCTTTAGTGTTGGCCCTCCCTGCCATGTCCCTGTGCCAGCATTGCACTGGGAGCTGTCCCAGATGTGATGTATGATATGTGGGGTTATCTAGAGTAAGGATGAGGTAAGAGGGAACAAGGAAGGAGCCATTTCAGGTCACCAGACTCTGCTTTATTTGTGGTGTAGTTGGATTGTCTTTCTGGTGGTGCTACAGACTGAACTTCCACACATAGTCCAAGTCTCTTGTTCCTTCTGCATAAATCAGTCCATTCAGGCAAACAAAGGGGTCACTAATGTAGTGTTTTCCTGTAATGTGGCAATGCCTTGCCAAAGCTCTCACGGCTATTTTGGTGCTTATCAGTGTTGTTTATGTGCCATAGCAACAGCCCACGGGGAGCACTGGACACTGCAGAACCACTGCTTGGCTCGTTTATGTCATTGTCTGTGTGTCTGTAGCACCAGGAGTTCATAAAACGTGGGTGTGAATCGTGAGAAGCTGTGGGAGTGTTTGTTTTGAAGCCTGTGAAACCACCAGTCAATGTAGTTGCACTTTTATTCTCCTCTTGCTTTCACATTTCATGTGATAGCAACGTGGTATTGCTGCCCAACAGCTCTGTCCCTGCTGGGATTTAGGGAAAACCAGCAGGTGTTTCTCTGGATTCCTGTACCTGTGAGTTTGGGAAGCTCAGGGGGAGGATGAACCCTTATTACCCTTGCTGGTAAGAGCCATGTATTCAGTACCATGTACTGGCTGTGCTTGGGAATTGTTGGCATTGAGGGTAGAGCAAGTATAAGAGTCTGGGCAGCTGAGAGAGTGACAGCAAATACAGAAGGTTTGGGGTCTGGGTGACAGTTGCTGACACGTTAAAGGCTTTTTATAAGAAGCCTGACAATGTATATATAATGTCTAACTAAAATCTCTACAGCTCGACCCAGTTTGATTCATCAGAGCGTCTCTTTTGCCTCTTAATTATTGTGAAATTCTCCTGTGTCTGCAATGAGGAAGCCAAGTTCATGTTTCCCTTTGTTCCTTTGGGATTTAGTGAGTTTTTCCTTCTCTTCCTCCAGGGAATCCTCCAGCATGAGCTGGGACATTGCCCAGGTGGCCGTGTCCGACGAGGGCTTTTACGAGTGCGTGGCCTCCAGCAGCGCGGGGACGGGGCGTGCACAGACCTTCCTGGACGTGTCAGGTGGGTCCCAGCACACCCTCCTGCTGGGCAGAACTGGGCTGGGACCCCTCAGAGAGCAGCCAACAAAATACATGCCCAGTTTGAGTGTATTTTTAATTAATGGGTTTGTTTCTCACCCGTGTCCTTGAGGGGGCTGATGTTCATTCACAAACCTGTTCGAAATACCAACACTGGATTTGTTTTGGTGAGTGCCCACTGTCAGTTGGACTGGCAGAAGAGATAGGACCTGTAGAAGCAGGAACTGAAGTCTCAGATTTCAGTTGTTCTCATTTTTGCCTCAGGCTGTACCAATTACATGTTTGCTTGACTGTATGTGTCTGTTATCTGATAGGGAATTACAAAAGCTGTGTTCAAATTTCTGCCATTTTAGAAAAACAAAATTCAGTAAATTGTTGGAAATCTCATCTATTACCTTGGAATCTTTTAAAAGTGAATAACAAGGAGAAAGGAAGTAAAATTACATGAGGAATAATTTGGCCTTATTGATGTGACATTTCGTGATATGATGATATTTGGTCAAAGATTGGGCTTTGTGATCTTGGAGGTCATTTCCAACCTTTATGATTCTATGAATCGAGCTAATCACAAAGATAATTTTGAATAAACAGCAGTATTTGGTTGCTAGCCAATCATTATTTACCCAGTAGGTAATTTTAATCCCTTTTTTGAAAAAAAAAAAAAAAACAAAAAACAAAAACCCAACCCAAACCCACCAATCTAAAATGTT
>NW_016690426.1:605342-705887 GCF_001604755.1 Lepidothrix coronata
GGACAGCCTGTGGGACAGCCTGACCGGGGGCTGTGGGACAGCCTCTGGGACAGCCTGACCGGGGGGGCTGTGGGACAGCCTGACCCGGGGCTGTGGGACAGCCTGACCGGGGGCTGCGGCTGCACCGGCCCTGCGAGTGTCCAAGGCCAGGCTGGACGGGGCTTGGAGCAGCCTGGGCTGGTGGAAGGTGTCCCTGCCCATCCCTGGATGAGCTTTAAGGTCCCTTCCAACCCAAACCATTGCAGGATTCCATGAAAAATGTCAAAACTGAAAAATCACGAGTCAGACCAAACACTTTCTAGGTTTTTTCTGTTGCTGCATACCAGGAAAAAAATTAAAAGTGTAGTGGGAGAGGTCCGGTGGTATGGCTCTGCTTTCTTAAGGAAGGTATTAAGATTTTTGTTTGCTAGCTCTCTATTGGCTGTATAACTGTCTTTTTTCTGGTTTTCTTTGGGGTGTTGGGGTTCTCTTTCTTATATGCAAATAGTTTTTGTAACCATATATAAATCTATAATATATATATATTACTTTAGTTCTGTTATTTCAGTTCTTTTGGTTTGTTTTTTCCTTCCCTTTCCTTTATAAAAGGGGGGGAGTTTTTGCTGTGGACTTGGGGACATGGTGGGGAGCCAAGTCCAAACCACCACAAAGGTATATGCATAAAGGCAGTAATTTGTAATTGAGCAAATCCTTTTACAGTTTGAGTCTTCAAAATTTGAAAGTGCTGCATGGTTTTGTGGGTTTTTTTGTTTTGTTTGCCTCGATCACATGGAGGTTTGAACCTTGATCCTTAGCTGCCTGTCACTGGGTTAGGAGAGATGGAAATCAAAATCTTTTAGGAAGAAAACTATTCTGCCTTCACGTAGGTGATTCCTACAGGGTTTCTGCCTGCGGGTTCTTCTGGATCATGTTCTGTGCAGAGTGGGTATCTTGGTTCATTCACTTTGCTGCACTAATTTCAGTACTTGTTAGCTGATGGAAAACTTAGAATTATGGAAAAAATAAATACCGAATGGAATTGCTTGGTCTGAGGTGCCCAAAACAGAGAAAGGTCAAAAGTGGAGTTGTAACACTTATCAATGGGATGTAGTTTTTCTTACAGGAGGAGCATATTTGTTAACAAGGGGGAACAAGTAGTTGTGCAATGAAACGTGTAGGACATAGTTATTACAAAATACAGCAGAGTTATAACTTAATTTTTAACTTAACTTAGATTTCAATAGCTTAAACTTCTAACAAGGCTGAGGGGAAAAGAGCCATGAAAAGAGCTCAACCCCCCTACATTTGGAAAATTTAGTTTTAAATGCTACAGGCTTTTTCCATCAAGACACTCATTCAAGCATTTCAAAGGCATCAAGAGAAGCAGCTCCTCCCTCATTCATCTCTTCCTGGGATTTAGATTTTCCTCCCTGATGTCTGTAGGCCAGCTGGGAGCTTTAACTCAATGACCAAATTGCTTCTGGCAGTTTTTTTCTAGTAAAGGTAAAGAAGTTTTACTGCTGCCACAGCAGAATACTGAGTTTCAAATCACTCATCTGTGTATGATGATTATTGGGGATAGTTGGAAATGACGTGTTGGCTGGTACTGCTCTCAGACATGTCTGGGAGAACCCTCTTGGGCACTTCAGGCTTAGGTGAGAATTGTGTTTTCTTTGATTTCTGATGAAAGGTGCTTAGAACAGAATAAATATGCAGGAAATGCTGAGCTGCAGCTGAACTCAGGTCTCAGCAGCAGTGTCTGCCTCCGTTTTTTTGGAAAAAGGAATCTACTGCCAACCTTTCCAAGAGCTCATGCAGGAGCTGAGTGGTATCCAAAGGCTTTGCATGCCCTGTTGTTATTTGTGATCACTTTAATTTGCTTGGACAAAATGACTTCCCTCAGATTCCTGGAGGTACTGACTGTGTGATTGTCACGTACAATTTGTAGTGCTTGGTAGGGCCCAGAGCAGTTTTCAGAAACCAGTTTCTGTTTGGCAGCAAAGAGTAAAGGGTGGCCAGATGTAAGAGCAAAAGCTTTATGGGCTTGTCATTATTAACAAGCTGAAGAGGGAAATTTGAAGTCTTGTTAATTGATGGAGATGGGTTCGGGCTTTGTGTAGTTGCAAGTAATTCAGAATGTCAAATTAAATTCAGATTGAAGCCCTTTATTATTGCTGGAACAGTTCCATGTAGATCTCTGAGTTTTGGATCATAAGAGAATAAACACTGCTTTCATCCCCATTTTCATTCTGGGACGGGGGTTGAGGCACAGAACAAATGCTGGTGGCTCTAAAAATAGCCCGGCATCTGCTCTCCCTGCTGGAGTGGGTTGGAGTAACCCCTTGTTTTGAGCTGGGTTTGGTGCTGCTGTTTCTGAAAGGGGACATTGCCCTGGGTGTGGTGCCAGCAGCTGTACCAACAGCCTGGAATGTGCCGTGGGAGCTGCCTGTGTCCCCAGCCCTGTGCTCCCAGCCCAGGGCAGCACAGCACCCCCAGGCACTCACTGTGAACCACTGTCCCACACAGCAGGGCCACGGGCAGGAGAGGAACCAGTTAGACCTGGGCCTCTCCGGGCACTGGGGGGGGCAGGGAGTGCAGTTCTGAGGAATTCCAGGGACTATTGGTGCTTATGGAGTGCTCGGAGCACGTGCTCCAGTTTGGGGGTTGGGAAACAGCATCTCTGTAGTGTGACCTGCTCCAGTCCTCCCATGGGATTGGCCTTGTGTGGAAACATCCATGAATTTGTCAGGAGTTCCCTACTTTTCCAGGTGCCTGGAGGAGCATACTGCAACTGTGTGAGGCTAGAGATTGGCCAGGAGTGGGAAGCATTGCTGATCCTCTAAACCTGTCAGTCATCTGTTTCTCACTGATGAGTGCAATTCCATGAGCATTTAAACCTTTTCTTTGCCAATTCTTGCAGCTTTGTGGGTGAAATATGAGTTTGCTGTTTGAATATTGGTCAGGTTGAATTAATATGGCACGTTGTGGTAGCTTCTTTTGTTCTTGATACTTTCATACCTGTAAGTAATAATGATTTTGAGGGTAAATTTAGTAATTTAGGCTTCTTTTTTATTCATTTGAAACGGTGTGCATGCTGAGACTGATTTGTGCTGGTTTTGTGGGTTTCCTTTCCTTTCCCTTTCCCTCATTTACAAATGTTTAAATGCCTGTCTGGTATCACCATCACAGCTGACAGGCATTTTCAGCACCTGCTTGCAAGTAGCAGTGATAAATAATTCAGGGACCTGTGCTCCCAGCTGGGTGCTAGAACACAGGAATAATTCAGGGGTCTCTGCTAGAAGCACCTAAGACACACCTGCAGGAAATAAGCACATTTATAATGTGTTCCACCTGCCCACATCAGAAATCAAGTGTATGTTTGCCTTTGGGCATTGAAGAATTGTCTTGGCTGTAATAACAGTTTGATAAGGGATCTTTTATCAAGCCAAGGGGTGACAGAAGTGCTGCATGAACAGTCACATTAAGAGTGGAATAATTCCAGGGAACAGACTGCCCAGGAGGGCAAAAGGAGCATTACCTCCTTGGCATAACCCTGAATTTTCTCTGCTCTTTTCTCTGAAAAGACACAATACAGAGATAAACGTGTTGGGCTTTGAGAGTTCTCTGTGTGAGTGTTGTTCGCCTGGATCCATGGATACACACTGGGATAATGGGCAAGGAGAAAGTTGTTATACTCTGCTGAGTTCTTTAAACACTGAGAAAACAAGAAAGGGAGTAAAACTGAAATATTACTGCTTTAGTTGCTATTTCAGATTTAAAGTAAAACGAATGTGAGGTGTCTGTGCTAAGGAGTGAAAAGCAGCTTAGTGCCTTCAGTGCTTCCCTCTGGGCTGTTTTTGGAGCTATCTGAGGCTTGGAGCACCCTGCTCTAGTGGAAGGTGTCCTTGCCTGTGGCAGGGGATGGAATAAATGATCTTTGGATCATTTGGAGTCCCTTCCAAACCAAAACACTGTTGATTCTTCCCTCCGGCAGTGGGTGAATAAGTAGTTGTGCTACTTAGCCACAAGGAATGGCTATTCCCTGTGTCCTGTCCCTCCATCCCTTGTCCCCAGTCCCTCTCCAGCTCTCCTGGAGCCCCTTTAGGCCCTGGAAAGGGCTCTCAGGTCTCCCTGGAGCCTTCTCTTCTCCAGGTGAACCCCCCCAGCTCTCCCAGCCTGACTCCAGAGCAGAGGGGCTCCAGCCCTGGGAGCATCTCCGGGACCTCCTCTGGACTCTCTCCAGCAGCTCCACGTCCTCCCTGTGCTGTTCCCCAGGGCTGGAGCAGCTCTGCAGGTGGGGTCTCTTAAGAAGCTTTACACATGATCTGTGTTGTTTAAAGGGTTTTATTCTGCAGCCTTGAATGGGATGGACACTGTAAGGAGCTTGTGCTTCTGTCTACAGATCTTCACCTCTGTGATACAGAGAACAAAACAAAGGAAATCCAGTTGACCTGACATACAGGAAAGCCCCTCTGTGTGCCTTCCTTTGGGCAAGAAAACAAGATGGTTAATTGGTGGCAAATGTGGTCACACTGTTTTTAGCCAGTATCTTATTCCAGCTGTGTATATTGACTTTCTTCTATTAATTTTATTACAAATACAGTATTAATTAAGATTTCTTTTATCTTCTCACCTGCTAATATCACACGTGGGCAGCAGTGCCACAGCACACTGTGTGAGTGCCACTGGAAACAGTTTCCTAATCCCAGCAGGAGAGGAGACCCTCCTGGGGCCCAGAGCCTGCAGAATTACCCGCAGTGACGCTGGGCAGGATTTCAAACCAAATAAAACCAGCTGAGGCATCTGTGCACATCATGAACCACTCAAGGACAGTTCTGTAATGTGCAGCCATTTCTGGCCCCTCCCTGCCCCTTTGGATCTGGATTTAGTCCTGGTGCTTCTGGGGAACTACAGCTCTGCCTTCCTCTGGTGCCTTTTCTCTGGGGGCTCAGAGGTTTCAGAGCTGTTACACAACACAGGAGGGACTTTTTGGGACCCTGCAGTTGTTACTGAACCTACAAGTGAACAACTGATAAACCTGGGGAAGGTTATTGTGCATCAGTTTAAGAAAGGGAATGGTCAACCATTATCTGCATCTGTGTTTACAGTTTTGCAACTGTGCAAGTCAGCTGCAGTTTATTACTGACTTTCTTCTTAGCAGTGCAGCAGTGTGGGTTTGCATTCACTATTCCTACAGATCTCAGAATCCTGTACAAGTTCTCATGTTTAGTTAATGACTGAAAATAAAGTCCTGACAGTTCTCTCCAGGTGCTGCACTCAGCAAAGAGTCTTCTCCAAGCAGCAATTATATTTCTCTTCTAATGAGAGGTTTATGTGCTTAATTAGGGGCAGACAGATAAGTTTCCATGAAACACTGACAGCTGGGAATTAGTCATGAAACTCAAACACAAAACTACTCCTTGCTGGGTCAGCAGTGGCTCAGTTGATAATGCCTACAGACTTAATAACCTGTATTTCCTAAACTTATGCTACTCCTGATAAACCTCTTCCTGTAAAAGAGGAAGGGATCTCCTGCTGTTCTTCTCTGTGTTTTTAATTTGATGGTTGAGCACTTGAAAAACCATCTAATATCTCATTATCAGTCATTCATCCCCTTCTCTGTGCTGCGATTGTGAGGAGGAAGATCGTTTTCCAAGTTTTGTGTTTTAATGCCATTTGCCTAAAAATCTGCTGGCTAAACTCCAAAGTTTGTGCTCTGAAAGGAGGCAGAACCTGCCTTGCTTCTGTCCCAGGAGCAGCAGAGTCTTCTGCAGGGAAGTTTTTCTTCCAGGCCAAGAACACTGTGGTTTTTAGTGAGCAGCTTTGTAAGCAAGTGGTGTTACAACCCAGGACTTGGGCAGTAATCTTCCTCCCAGCGATGTAAGGCAAAACCATGGTATTAATTCTTCCCCAAAGGCATTTGTAGTAGTGCTCTGTTTCTGTCCATGACAGATGGAACTGGAACAATGGATGCTGTTCACCTGGACACTGCACAGCATCACACCTGCACCTTGTCCTTGATGCATTAAACCCCACCTACCCAAACGGGCTGTGTGTGCTGGCTCTTACACACACTTCAGCTGAGCAGCCACTAAAACATATCAAACACCATCTGGGTCTGTGGGATGGTGTAATTCCCTCTGAGGGTAATAAAAATGAGCTGTGCAGAGCAGCCCTAGATGAGGTACCCCTGGGTTACGTGTGCTTTGACTCTCCCAAAGGACAGGCTCAGGCTTTTCCTCCTGTGATTGCTACAGGAATGGTCAGCCCCAGAGGAATTCAGATCAATACAGAGTGTGATTAGCAAAAGGCAAAGCTCCAAAGGAAGATTGGTACTACTAATGTCATAGGAGCCAGTTTCATTCCTCAGCTTAGTTTTTATCTCTGGGGATGAGTCTCCTTCTTGCCACTCTAACTAAGGCACAGTCACATGCACCGTAGGACAAAGTGGCTGCTGCCGTGGGGAACGGCTTTGGGGGTCACTGCCTAAGGATCACAGGAGCACAGGATGATTTGGGTTGGAAGGAACCTTGAAGACCACCCAGTTCCACTCCCCTGCCATGGGCAGGGACACCTTCACCAGAGCAGGCTGCTCATTGTCTTGTATTTGTTAACATTGTCTCTGCTGCTGCTTTTTTAAATCCTGTCTCAGGTGGGCCCAAGGCACCTGAACCCTGACTTGCAGTGTGATAAAGGTGTTTTATGCTGGGGGTTTGGGAGACTGTGCCAGGGGAAGGCACAGTGGGCTCTGCCCTCATGGGATTGCTTTGTCACTTCTTGGAAACGGGTATAAAGTGGTTATTGTAGCCTGTGTTCTCTAAACAGACATTTTTAATTGCTGGGTTTGATTTCTTTTGCTAGAACCACCGAGGGTCGTTGTTTCCCCCAAGAACCAGACTTTTACAGAAGGCTCTGAGGTGTCTATCAGGTGTTCTGCAACAGGTCATCCAAAGCCAACAGTCGTGTGGACACACAATGATATGTTTATCGTTGGCTCAAGCAGGTGGGAGTTACAGTTTTCTCTATTTCTTTTCGTTTCCTATGTGAGAAGGAAGTTTTGAATGATGCCAAAATATTCTGATTATTTCCTCAACTTTCACTTTTAATAACTCTTTAATTGCAAATATCTCATCTCTAAAATAGAAACACTTTAGTTCTGTTCTTCGGGAGGTTTTTTTTTTTTTCTTTACAAAATAAGTGCTTTTCACAAAATGTAGTGCTGTTCTCTGGAAGATATTATTATTTATCATGAGAAAAAACCCAGCAAGACTATTTATAAACCATCTGGTCTTGCTGCTGTGACTGCTTGAAGTGTGGATACAACCATTGCTCTTTTTAATCATTTTGGTTGTTGCCCTGTGTGTTCCCAGGTATAGACTGACCCCAGAAGGCACCTTAATCATAAGGAAGGCAATTCCCAAAGATGCAGGAATTTATGGCTGCTTGGCAAGTAACTCAGCTGGGACAGACAGACAGACATCCACCCTCACATACATTGGTGAGTGAAGGAAACAACGCAGTGAAGTTAAAAAGGCAAACTAATATATCATCAGGGACTGCTGGAATGAGTAGAGCTGGGCAGAAAACACGGTGTTGGAAATGTCAGAAAATACGCTGAGCAGCTCCCAGATGTCCCTTTGGGTTTCTGTTCCAACCTGACTGGTGCTGTGAGGTGGTATTTGGGGCTTCATGTTCTCGTGCTGTTTCTAAGCTTAAAAACGTGGGTTTGCTGTGGGATGGGCTTGGGAACCTGAGTAGGTCGTTGGAAAAGGAATTGTGTTTCTGTATCTAAATACTATATTAATATATTAATAGCAGAGCATTAAAATGTTTGATGACCAACATCTGGCTGGAGAAGGAGAGTGACTCTTGATGTTTTTACTTCCTACATAATGAAACTTTCCTGATTAGTTCCTTTCATTCCCTGCACATTTTACATGTGATTCAGATGCTCTGGGGCTGACTTTACTTTTCCAAGTTTCCCAGAGTTAATCTGTCACCTTAAGTGACTTTTAATGCAATTATTCTTCTATATAAAAAGACAAAATAAGAGTCTTTCATTGTTTATGTTTTAGAAAAAACTATTTTTTTTATCTTGTTTCTTTTTAGAGGGCCCAACATTGACTGTAGTTCAGAGTGAAATTCTGGTTGGTCTTGGAGACACGACTATTATGGAATGTAAAACAACTGGAATCCCAGCCCCCCAAGTTAAATGGTTTAAAGGTGTGCTTATTGCTTGGTGTTTGGTTTATTTATTTAGCAGCAATATTTAGAACAATGATCTGGAAGTGACTTCATTTCTCTCAGAAGGTTTTTGTAGTATTCAACCAGTGACAGACCTGTGAAACTCTGTAAATCTAGAATAAATGGCATTGGCCTCTAGGGCATAAATTCCTGCTCCTATTTAAATACAGTGAATTATTTTTCATAGCATAGGTAATTAAAGAAAAAAAAAAAAAGCTGAGCCTCTTGCCCATTTACATAAGGTTCATTCTTCTGTCAGAAAATGTTTAAGTTATATGCTGCAAAAGTCACAAAACGTTTTTCTGTAGCCTCTGATGTCCTGTTTTCATGTGGCCTCCAGTTGGAGAGGGAGAAATACAGCCTGAGACACTGCCTAGTGCTGATCTCTGCCCAGAGCTACTTGGGTTTGTGTTTCCCTTGTGGAACCAATCAGTTAAAAAGGATGTATTTGATGTGGGAATGATTTCTTCCACTCAGTTGAGTGGGAGTCAGAGTTCTCATCTGCTGAATTCACACAGCCATGCTGTGACCCATCTCCAACTTGGGCACTGTTTTGTTGGAATAACTGATAAATACAGCTCTGATGTTGATATATGCAGTTATATTGCCTCTTTCTGCCTGGACTTAGGTGACTTAGAGTTGAGGGCATCAGCATTTCTCATTATTGATCCTCCCCGGGGTCTCTTGAGGATCCAGGAAACACAAGAGCTGGATGCTGGTGACTACACCTGTGTGGCCTCCAACGCTGCCGGGAGAGCCTCTGGCAAGATCACTCTGGATGTTGGCTGTGAGTAAACTGGAACCTGCTGGGAACACTCCAGTTCCAGTGCCTGCACTGGGCAGTGAGTGGTGCCCTGGTTCTCTGAGCCTTTCTCACAAGTACCTATAACCTGTGTGTGTGCTGGGAGCACCTTTGGGTGGTGCTGACTGAGCTGTTTCCTTGTCCCATTTGGGCTCCAGCTTAGAATCATAGACTGCTTTGGGTTGGAAGGGACCTTGAAGATCATTTTGTTCCAACCCACTCCTTGATTCTTTTGCAAAGCATGAAGTTATGGGAAGGAAGAGAGAGGCAGAGGAGGAGGAAACTGTTCAAACCTCAACCTAACAAAATTTGCATATAGAGAATTTATTATACAAACTTGAATTACTGTGAGAGGTTGCTGTAACTCAGCCTTTCCTCTCCTCTTTTCCTAATGCTTTCCATCTGCTTGTGGCTGTTCAGTGTTCCTGTCAGGGAAGACTGAAGCAATGAGGGGAGGAGAACTGAACAACCCTAACACTTGAATATGCAGGGCTGTGTGATGGGGGTGGCTCTGTCTTCATTTTTATGAGATGTTTATCCCATTTCTGAGCTCCCAGTGTAGGGAACAGCGTGCAGGGCTGCTCTAGGTGTTCCTAGAGTTGGGAATGTCAGAGTAATTGTGCATAGTGGGACATAAATTGAGGTCACCAGCGGTGTGAGAAGATGTGAGGGTTGTGTTGAACCCCAGGTCACCTTGTGTGTGTGTCTTTCCCCAGCTCCCCCCGTTTTCACGCAGGAGCCCAGCGATGAATCCGCGGATCTGGGCTCCAACCTGACCCTGCCCTGCTACGTGCAGGGTTATCCCGAGCCCAGGGTCTCCTGGAGGAGGCTGGATGGGGCTCCCCTGTTCTCCAGGCCCTTCACTGCCAGTGCCACCAGCCAGCTCAGGACAGGGGCTCTGGCCTTTCACAGTAGGTACCCTGAGCTTGGACACAAAACCTTCCAGGGGAACGGGACATGTGCAGTGCACTGGAGTTACTGCACAGCTTGGTATCACTGTTAACTTGGTGAAAACACTGCATTTCTATCCCAGGTTGTGTTTCTGATGCTGACTTCATGTTGACATGCAGTTCCTTTTCCCATGAGTTTGTGAAATCAGTTGTGTTTGGTTATTGGCTTCACTCTTCATGGAAGTTATTACATCTTTGTGTAAATATCTGGGGGTTATGGGTTTTCATTTTCAGTATTTTTTTGAGAGAATTGTGTTTTTTTGAGAGCTGAGTTTTTTTTGTGGTTTTTTTTGTTTGTTTGGTTGGTTGGTTTTTTGTTTTTGTTTGGGGTTTAGTGGTTTTGTTTGATTTCTTGGTTTTGTTTTGTTTTTGTTTGTTTGGGTTTTTGGAGAGAATTGGTTCTAAACTCACTATTTTAGACCAGTCCTAATTTGGGTAATAACACTCTGCAAGTGGCTTTGTGATTTTGATTATTTGGCAGCATTTCAGTCACCCTTACAATAAGTGATGTTATTCTGTTTTCTTAATTAGCTTTTGAATTTCTTTCTAGACAGTGTCAGGTGGGGTGAAGCAGTTCCTCTCTGCTGTGCATACAGGGAGTATTTTGTGGGTGTCTGTTCACATGCAGGAACACTGCAGTGTGTACTGGGCAATATTCCCAGTCAGGGCACTCTTGTGGTAGTGCAGAGATGTAATGTACTGCCATATATCATTTATGGACTCCTTGCAGATGCTGCAGTCAGATCTCTCTGTCCCCCCTAGATCTGTGGGTCAGTGATGAGGGGATTTACGTCTGTGAAGCTGAGAACCAGTTTGGGAGGATCCAGTCCCGCCCAGCCACGGTCACAGTGACAGGACTGGGTGAGAGTGGGGGTGTCAGTGGGAGCTGGGGGGGTTTGGGGGTTATGTCCATCCCTGCTGACCTGTCTGTGTGCTCTACTTCCATGTCATCCACACACACAGAATTAGGAAGCATTTACACGGAATATTGTCATTGATTTCCGTGGATTTTGCATGTTAAGAGTGTTGTCTTTTGACTGGCTGCACTAGTTGGAATTAGTTCCACCTGTGTGTGTAACACAGACCTTAAACAGGATTTGTCCTGTCTTCTGTTTCTTCTTCCTAAGGGAATTTAATGAGGAGTGAAAAGTCATTGTAATGATGGGGCTTCTGCCATTTAATTCATCCTTAAAAAAAAACCGAAAAAGGCAGCAATGAATGTGCTTGTGCCAGTGTTGGTGTAACTGTGAAGGAACCCTTGTGATCCAACAAGACAATAAATGACAATAGAATCACAGAATCCCAGAGCGGTGTGGGTCGGAAGGGACCTTAAAGATCATCCCAGATTTTCAGCTGGACTGTCATCTCTGTTCTAATCCTTCATAATTTTATGCCCGAAAAAATGGCCACTTCTTTTTTGTCCTCTCCAAACCTGCTACTTTTGTTCTTCAATATTTTACCCCAGTAAGGAAAAATCAACTTGGTGTCAGGGAACACGAGTTCTCAGGGAAACCCTTGGCTGAATCCAGTTTCAGCTAAGGATCACACTACATGTGTTTCTCCAGCTTCCCTTCTCTCCTGTGCTACCCCACCCCTACATTGGTTTCTCTTTTTTCCCTGCCTTTATTGTAATGCTAATTTTAGTACTCTCTGTGGAAATATAAAAACTCCTAATAATTCTACTCATTCTTCCTTTTGTTCAAGTCACACCTCTGATTGGAGCAAGCCCAGCCACAGCCAAAGTCCTTGAGGGCCAGCAGCTCACTTTGCCATGTGTTCTGCTTGCTGGGAACCCCATTCCAGACAGGAGGTGGATTAAAAACAGTGTGGTGGTAAGACTACTTTGTTTCTTGTGAGATTTATTGGCACAGAAAAGCTCCAGCTGACATTTCAAGGCACAATATCAACTTGGTTTGATTTACAAAAGTTAATATGATCACTGCCCATGCTGGGGAGTTCTGACCCTGAAGCACAGATGAGAGAATGGGAGATGTGAAGATCTAGAAAATAGCTGTGAACCAAAGTATTGGTGAATTGTCCTTTTACTTCTATTTTACTTCCATTTATGCAGCTTTGTGGCTCATAAAGTTCAGCCTTGGGCTCTGAATATGGGAATGCTAGTGGGATATACCTACCAGAATGACATGCTGGAAATTAAACTGTGGCAATGCAAAAGCTTTTATTTTCCCTGGTTTTTTTTAATTTAAATAAACATATTTAATTTAAATAAACGTACCTGAAAATTTCTGTAGGTTTTTAAGGTGTTTTAACATCATGGCTATTCCTGTTGCTGATGGGATGAGGTAAATGCCAGTACCCCTGTTCCATGTACTCCTTTCCTAGTGGTGCTCTACTCAGAGTGTGAATAATGACTGTGCTTTCTTTCCCCTTGGGAACATACCATTGCCAGTTCACTGCTCCTGCAGACAGAACTGCATGGTCATTAAGGTCCATTCCAACCCAAGCCATTTGGAGATTCCAGAAAGGTGATGTAGACACCCCACCTGGGTTAGTTTTCTGCATGAAACCTCATTTCTTCAACAGTGAAATTACTGACTTCACATCCCTGTGGAGCTGCTTTTTATCTTGATTGCTCATTTCTCCCTGAAGTCATTTCTCCACAGCTGGAATTAAATTGATTGTGCCAGAACCTGGCACTACCTGGCCCTTACTGGAGTTTCCTGCTCAGTTTTGGTGCCTCTGGGAACCACTGGCTTTTCCTCAGGCTGTGTGAGTGCGAGGAGGGGGGGGAATACTGGCAGGATCCTCCTTGTTGAGTTGCTAATTCCTCTGTGTAGCAGAGCTGGTTTCCTGTCATTGTAAGCTGGTGGGAAAAGCTGCACTCCAAGGAAGGTGTTGGAGCAAGTTGTGTTTAGGGAAGAATTCTTCATCTGAGTGTGACTGGAACAACTTTGCTTTCTAACAACCCTCCTGTGAGCCCAGGCTGTGCTGCCGAGCTCAGGGATCTCTGGTATTCCTGTAGGATATAGAACTCTTAGAGGGTTACTCTTTGGTGGAACTTAATATTGTCCTTCCAAATGGTTTGCTGCAGGGCTGATCTCTTCTATTTGATGGATATGGAATTTGGAAGGTTTTGGTAACTGTAAAGAAACATGGTCTGCCTGTGGAAGAACATGTCATTGCACTCATCAAGAGCTGATCTGTGACCAAGCTGAATTACTGGGATAACCAACTCAAATGCAGTGAAATAATTCAGCTAAATTTGGGTTTCCCCATTAAAAGCACGAGTGGCAGCTCTCGATGTGCTGTGGCAGAACAGAGTTGCTCTTGCAGATCTTAATACAGCAATAAATACGAGGTGCTGCCAAAATTCTTCATTGAAATTACGTTTCCCTGAAAGATGGGAAGTAGGAAAAGCTCTAGTAAAATTCTCCACGAACGCAGAATTCTTATGTATGTGAAATAATCAAGTGAAGCCACGCTGCATCCCCAAATAAATATTATCCCAAGTATTCTTGCCAGTAAAATGTTCCATCCCTCTTTTGGCAGCTGGTGCCCAACCCCTACGTGAGCGTGCGGAGCGACGGGAGCCTGCACCTGGAGAGGGTTCGGCTGCAGGACGGGGGGGATTACACCTGCATGGCCTCCAACGTGGCTGGGACCAGCAACAGAACCACCTCTGTCAACGTGTATGGTGAGGAACAGCCCTTGGATGAGGGACGGGGGAGAGGAAGGGGTGACACTCACCCCAGCAGCTGCACTGGAGCTGGGCAGTGGCACTGATGTCTCACATTCCTCTGCTGTAACGGTGGGACTTCGGAAAGGAACACGGGGGAGATTCCCCTGCACAGGGGAGAGCTGAGCCATCCATATAGTTTTTAAAGTGAAATCAAACAACGCTGTTTTGTGATCATAAAACATCCTCAGTTTTAAACGCCCCCAAAGGCAGGCTGTGCACTCTTCATCTTTATTAACAAGTGGAAACCCATGAAAAGTGCTGTCTGAGTGGTTCAGAACTGGTGTAAGGAAGCACAGCTCCTGGGAGAAGTAGAATGAAAGAAAATGAATTACGAGTTTTGGCAAGACTCAAAATTTGTTTGTTGCTTTTGGTGTCATCCCCATTCTCCTCCTCCTTATTTTTTCTCTTTAATTAAAACATACCAAAAATTGCACTGACAGCAAGACAAAGTGTTAGCACTGTGGTGTAACACATCTGCATTTCAGCTGAAGATATCTGTGTTAAGTCTGTGAGGCCACAAGCACTTCATGGTTTCTCACGTGTTAATTTTGCTCACATGTTAAATTAATCATGGGAGGTTTATTTTAAACTTCACTGAAGATTCTGGAACATCCTTTTATGTTAAGAATAGCTGTAAATCTTTAATACAAGCAAGTACTCATAAGGTCTTCCATGTCAGCATTAGTTTTTTGGATATTTCAGAACTTGGGAACAAAAAGAAACACCTTTGTATGTGTTTAGATATTTCTAGGTTTTGGTATTGTAGCCTTAAATCTGATTTTATTTTCCTGTTGTTAATTCAAAGGCAGCTCAGTTGAGCCAAGGGAGCTGTCTTGTCTCTTGTTACTGATTTTGGGAAGTGAAGCCTAAAATGTTGTCAGAGGATAATGTGACAAAGCCTTACTGCAGTAATTGCAGTCAGTGAAATACCTACAGTCAAGACTGCATGTACCTAATACAGTGATCAGGCTGTGGCTTTCATGCTTTGTGGTGAACAGGGATTTATCCTGTTCCAAAAGGCTGGAGAGTGGAAGGGAGAGTGGCTGCTCATTGTCCCTGTTAGGGTTGGAGAAGAGGCTGAACAGTCCCAAACCCTGCTGCCTGTATAAGGAAGCAGTATAAGGATAATTTTGTAATAGCTGTGCCATGGCCTGAAATGTCTTGTGCAAGTCTTCAATATTTGCATTTATTTGTAGTCCTGCCTGTCATTCAGCACGGACAGCAGATATTCAGCACCATTGAAGGAATCCCAGTGACACTGCCCTGCAAAGCAAGCGGAGTTCCCAAGCCATCCATTGCCTGGTCCAAGGTAATTCCTCACCTTTGAGCTGGTTCATGGTGAAAGATGAATTGAACACATCATTTAGTTGTCATAAAAACTGTATGCCAGGAACATGGCCCAAAGTGTCAGGTGTGAGGGACCTGGAAGACTTTGTTCAGAACTGCTTTTGTTTCTCCGAGCAGGACTTTTGGCCACGCTCCTGCCATAGCTCAGTGTTCTGTTCTTTGCACGGGCTGTATCTGGGTGTTTTTAACACTTCAGAAATTGTTCCTGTTGGGAGCTGATAATTCGAGATTAGGCAGCCTGCCACAGACTGAGAGTTCATTTTTCTCTTGGAGCTTTAAGAGGACTTTTTCCTCTGAGGAAAGTGTATCTAATCATGGCATCCTGTCACCGTTCAGCCATATCTTTGACACAATGTCCACTGAGGAGGACCTCAGTCTTTCAGGGAATTTCTCTGAAAGTCAGGTTCTTTTTTCCCCCCTATTTGAACAGAATAATTTCTGGTAGTAGCAGTTATTTGGGCTATGTTCCAGCTCACATGACATGGCTGTGAAGGCACTGTGGGGCCTCAGAAGTTGTGCAGATGTATCTGATTGGGACCATGTGAAACAGCTTCGTTTCAAAGAAGGAATAGAACATGGTTAACTGTTGGTTTGGGAGGGAAGAGAACACGGGAGGAGTGGTTTTTCTTAATTATCACTTAATAACATTCAGTGCAGACAAGGAAGAATCTGCTGACTGACAGTTTATGTAATGTGTAAAGATCCATTTTGACATCAGAAGTCAATGTCAGAATTAACTCAGTTGAAATCCTGATTGTTTTTTTTAATTTTCTTTTAAGAATCGTGTTCTGTAGAATGTAGCAAGTTTTCTGCACAGGAATCCCCGTGTTTCTCTTGTTACTGCTTAGAGAGTGACACTCAAGGGCCGTGACAAGTTAGTAGAAGTGAATTAGTTTGTATAAATGGAATTTCGGGGCCAAGTTTCTGAGTTAACGTGGAATGATTTTTCCCCAGAAAGGAGAAGTGATCCTTCCCAGCAATGTGAGGTTCTCTGCAGGCTCGGATGGCAGCCTGTCGGTGGTGTCCCCCGGGGGGGAGGACAGCGGGGAGTACACGTGCAGTGCCACCAACGCCGCCGGCCACGCCACGCGCAAGGTCCAGCTCACTGTCTATGGTAGGTGGGAGCTGAACTCAGCCACGGTGTCCTCTGGGCTCCCCTGCTGTGGTAAAACACCCTGGGCACCCCCTTTGGGTGGTAAAACCCCCTCAGGTGGGTCGGGAGTGACACACCCTCAGTGCACGTGGGGTTTAAACCTGGCTCTAGTTACTCGGACATAATTTCATCTTTTATGGAAGTGGATAAGAAGCATCTGTGTAGAAACAGGATTTCCCACTAATAGCAGAATGAAGATCCATTAATCCCACCAGTCCCAAAGCTTCCTGCCATCTCTCAGTATTATTAAAACTTTGATTTAGGTGTAGGGGAGCTTCGTGAGGCTCTTATAGTTTGTAGTTACTGGTGCTGCAGTGTAAGAGTTCAGGGAGTGGTTCCAAACTACCTGTGCAACACAGAGCTCAGCACTTGTGTCTGTTCTATCCAGCTTTTTGGGTGGATACTCCTGTCTTTCTGGTATTTGTGGAATTGCATGGAGGCATCAGCCCGTGCCTGAGCTACATCAGCACTGCAGGGATTTATCTCTGCTGCAGACAAGTCATTAAAAATAGGATTGTAATGTTTTATACCTGATAAAGAAGTAGATGTTTGCTCTGAAGTCAAATTGTATGGTGTTACATTTGTGCAAATGTGTTTATTCATTGCAGCTTCTTAATGTGTTCCATGTTATAGTGAAACCCAGAGTGTCCAGGCCTGGAGACCAGCAGGGAAATGCACCCATTGAGGTCTCAGTGACTGCAGGGGAAGATGTCACACTGCCCTGTGAAGTGAAGAGTTTGCCACCCCCCATCATTAGCTGGGCCAGAGAAATGCAGCTCATATCTCCCTTCTCTCCAAGGTAACAACCTTTGATGAAAACCAAAGTGAAATGGCCTCTGAGCTGTCAGGGTTGTGGGAGGGGTGTGACTCCTGATTGCCTCAGGATCACTCAGAAGGTGTTGCATTGTCCTGCCTGATGACTTCTTGTGCTGGCTCTTGAAACCCTCTTTCCCAAGGATACATCCCTGCACAGCTCCTGTTCCCAGGGTGTTTGTGTGCAATCTCAGGGGCCAGGATGGAAGAGATCCTGTTCTGTTCATACTGTGGTGGTGCTCAGGGACCCACATCACCTGGCCATGATTAGAGATGTTTAAAAACTGGTTTTCTTTCCTTATGCACTTCACATTTGTGCTTAAGGGAACATTGTCTGTGATTCAAATGAGTTCTGGGCTGTCAGCAGGATACAGATGACAATAAATGTTTGGGTGTGCTCACAAGGGCTCGTTGCTCACCGTGTTTCGGATCCAAAACCTCTCCAGATATTCCTGAACATGTGAAAGCACAACTAAATGCTTGTGAAGTGTTGAGCTGACAGCCTGAGAGAACGAGGAGCTGGGGCCTGTCCTGTGTGTAGTGTGGAGCAAGGTTGGAGCTTTCCCTCCTTGTTTTAGTGTGGCCCGGAACAAGGGGGGAGACAAGACAAGCAACTGATTATCCTTGGATGTTCCCCGTTGAAGTGCCAGCGACTGTCACGGGCTGTGCTGGTGCTTCCTGGTGTTCCAGGTCCCTCCAGCTGTATCCATAGAACAGGGAATGGTAGGGCCAGGCAGAGGCACACCGTGGTGATGGCTGTGCCTGTTGGTGTCTCCCAGTGATCCGTGGAAGGATCAGCCAGGGTCTGAGCTGAATTAAGGAATCAGGCAGACGAGCCCCTTTCCCTTGTGGCCAGATCTGCACGTTGGAGCCATTCCAGTGAGCCTGGGACAGCCTCAGCAGCTCCTTGGCCACCGTGTCTGGTGAAGGAGGCTCGTGCACAGGCACTTGGGTTGTGGGTAGTAATGCATGTGGAATTCTTTGCTGTGTCCTGTGAGCACGTGCCTGCACTGACAGATCTGCATTCCTGGTCCCTTGTCCTTGTTTTACCTCAGGAGACATTGATAAATTAGGCTACTTGCTCATGGCTGTTGTGGTGAGATCCAAGTTATCCAGAGTAACTGAAGTCCAGCTCAGCCCATTCCATAAAATTGTTTACAGATGGCAGCAAAAGTTAAAGATTAATCCAAACAAAATGGTTTGAGACCACCCAAATATCGTGTTAGCAATGTGTACAGTAAACAGAGGAAGAGGGAAATCAGAAAGGAAGGCACTTTTATCAGAAAGAAAATGTAATTACTGGACAAAATCAAGAGGGAGAAGTAGCCCCAGCAATTTGTCTTTTGGGGTTATTAAGAAAAAAAACCCAAAAATGTTTGGAAAGATATGGGCAGCAGAGAAGGAATCAGGAAACACTGGCTCAGTTGGTGGGAGCATGGTGTTGATAATGCCAGGGTTGCAGGAAATATCAGAAGTGCCAGTTTTGAATCAGAACCTCTCTTCCATCCTGAGTCAACCTGATAGCATTTTTTGCCAGGATGAAGCAGTATGAGAAGTTATTTAACTTTCTGACCTCACTGACCTGGGCTGAGCAAAAACTTTTGAGCTCCATTTCTCTGCCTCTATCACATCATAGTGTCTTATAAATAGCTAGAATTCAAATTTTGTAATTTGGAGCTTAGATTTTAGATGTTTGCTGTGTATTCTGAATGTAGTGGCTCAGGAAGGAGAAAAAATGAGTAAATGTAAGTCCTAGTTGAGTGACACGGCACAGAATGCTGTTACTGGAGCTCACAGCAATCGTTAGCAGTGTGTAAGTAGAGGTCATTCACCTTTCCATACATGTTTATATGGTTTATCTGCTTCTTATTTTTCCAGACACACTTTCCTACCCTCGGGGTCAATGAAGATCAGCGAGACCCAAGTTTCAGACAGTGGAATGTATCTCTGTGTCGCCACAAATATTGCTGGGAACGTGACTCAGTCCGTGAGGCTCAGTGTACATGGTGAGTTGGGACTCCAAGGTTAATCAGCCACAAGTTTCCACATGGAATTTTGCATCATGCAGAGCTTCCCCTTTCCTTCAATCATCCCATGTCACTCCCTTGTCTCTCCCCTGCTCTCCCCACACTGGGGCCCCAACCTCCTTCTCTTACCCACTCACACAGTGACACGTCTGGAAAAATGTCACTTGTTATTGTTTCAGACATTCTTTTTAAGTCTTTTTATTGCCAACGATCCTTAGAAAGAAAAACATTGTGGCAAAAGACTTAGGGTAGATTTAGATTATTCTTTAGGACCAGGAAAATCACTTCCAGTCATATTTTATCTCCCTGTCTGAACTTGTGTTTGGAAGAGTACAAAGATCAGGGATTAGGGGAAGGAAATTAAAATGTCAAAAGGAAAATGTGATTAACTTTATCGTAAAAGCTTTTGAATTGTTTTGTGTTATGAGGAGCCAGTACCTACAGCTCTTCAAATGTGCTCTGAGTATTTCAGTGCTCATGGGAGTCATGCAGTGGAATTTGAAATGTGACTTCTTCAAATAAGTCAAGCACCAGATATCTTCCATCCTATTCTGTGCAGAGAACATGCAGGTCTGCTTCTGTAGTCTCCTGATGAAACTGGGGTTTGGTGAACAAAGAAGGATATTTTCTAAAATAATAAAAGTGGAAAAGAATTTCATGGGATCATAGAATGGTTTGAGTTGGAAGGGACTGTTAAAGGTCACCCAGTCCCACCCCCTGCCATGGGCAGGGACACCTTCCACCAGCCCAGGTTGCTCCAAGCCCCGTCCAACCTGGCCTTGGACACTTCCAGGGATCCAGGGGCAGCCACAGCTTCTCTGGGCAACCTGTGCCAGGGCCTCCCCACCCTTCTGGGGGAGAATTCCTTCCCAATATCCTATCTACCCCTGCCCTCTGGCACTGGAAAGCCGTTCCCCCTTGTCCTGTCACTCCATTTCCTTATCCAAAGTCCCTCTCCAGCTCTCCTGGAGCCCCTTTAGGCACTAGAAGGGGCTCTCAGGTCTCCCCAGAGCCTTCCCTTCTCCAGGTGAACCCCCCCAGCTCTCTCTGCCTTAAGAATGATCTCGTACGTTGTTTTTCTCCCCGTTTCTGTGACTGCCTTTGTGTCCCTCAGTCCCTCCCAGGATCCAGCGTGGCCCTCGAGTCCTGAAGGTGCAGGCCGGGCACCGTGTGGAGCTCCCCTGCAGTGCCCAGGGGGTCCCTGCCCCGTCGGTCACCTGGCTCAGGGGCAGGGCTGCCGTGCCCGTGGGCGGGGGGCAGTTCAGGCTGGGGCTGGACGGTGCCCTGGCCATCGGCAGTGCCCAGGCCCCCGACGCCGGCACCTACACGTGTGTGGCCAGCAACGCCGCCGGCACCGACACGGCCGAGCTCACCCTGCACGTGCAAGGTACTGTGCCCCTGCCTGCCCAGGTACTGTGCCCCTGCCTGCCCAGGTACTCTGCTCCTGCCTGCCCAGGTGCTGTGCCCCTGCCTGGCCAGGTGCTGTGCCCCTGCCTGGCCAGGTGCTGTGCCCCTGCCTGCCCAGGTACCGTGCCCCTGCCTGCCCAGGTGCTGTGCCCCTGCCTGCCCAGGTACTGTGCTCCTGCCTGCCCAGGTACTGTGCTCCTGCCTGCCCAGGTACAGTGCTCCTGCCTGGCCAGGTACTGTGCCCCTGCCTGCCCAGGTACAGTGCCCCTGCCTGCCCAGGTACTGTGCCCCTGCCTGCCCAGGTACAGTGCCCTTGCCTGCCCAGGTACAGTGCCCCTGCCTGCCCAGGTACAGTGCCCTTGCCTGCCCAGGTACAGTGCCCCTGCCTGCCCAGGTGCTGTGCCCCTGCCTGCCCAGGTACTCTGCTCCTGCCTGCCCAGGTACTCTGCTCCTGCCTGGCCAGGTACTGTGCTCCTGCCTGGCCAGGTGCTGTGCTCCTGCCTGACCAGGTGCTGTGCTCCTGCCTGGCCAGGTACTGTGCTCCTGCCTGGCCAGGTACTGTGCTCCTGCCTGCCCAGGTACTGTGCCCCTGCCTGCCCAGGTACCGTGCCCCTGCCTGCCCAGGTGCTGTGCCCCTGCCTGCCCAGGTGCTGTGCCCCTGCCTGGCCAGGTACTCTGCTCCTGCCTGCCCAGGTACTGTGCCCCTGCCTGGCCAGGTAGTGTGCCCCTGCCTGACCCGGTAGTGTGCCCCTGCCTGGCCAGGTATCCTGCTCCTGCCTGGCCAGGTACTGTGCCCCTGCCTGCCCAGGTACCATGCCCCTGCCTGCCCAGGTACTGTGCTCCTGCCTGGCCAGCAGGGATCTCGTGCCAGTGCTCTGTGCTTGGTGTCTGGGAGGGCAGTGCTCTTCCTGCCGACTGTCACGTGAAGTAACATCCACATCTGTTTTAGATGTTATGTCCTGATGTTAACTAAGGAAAATTAGAATAAGCAAATATTCTTTGGAGAGTTTGCAGAAATGAGAAAAAAGAAACTCTCTCTCTCTCTATGTATTTAAATAACAAGATGGTGTTGCAATGGTGATGGGGTAACAGTGGTCAGTGTGCCAGTTTAAATCCATAGTGTAACTCCTCACCTGTCACGGGGTCACAGACATCAGTGGAGCGTGACTGACTTCAGCTGAGCAGGAACTGTTTCTTCTTTGCAATAGTCTAAAGGCAGTGTTCTGATCCCTTTGGATTAGAGGTGCTGAGAAACACTTTTTACGGACAACAAAGAACTCTCAGTAACTTTATGTAATTATAGATAATATTCTCTGTGTATTGTCAGCCTGCACACGAGTTCGAAATGAGACTCGAGAACAAAGGATGGCAGTAGCACCAATGTTTGGGGAAAAAGAGTTTCAGTAGTATTTTTTAGATTATTCAGAAACACTGCCTTCAAAATAAGTATAGCAGGTTTTCAAGAGAACCATTTGCAGTCACATTTGAAAGCCTCTTTGTATCGCTGGCTTCCTAAATGTTCCGTTGAAATAAGACTGCTTGTAGGATACACATTCTAGTCAGTGTAAAGGGGGTTATTGGAGTCTGACCTCGTGTGGATGGGAGAGACTGAGTGATGTGTATTGCCAAATTGTATTTTTACATTTGAGAGCAGAGATCAAGAAGTTTTTGGGGTCTGATTTTCTTTCAGAGTCTCCCAGTATCGAGGACCTGGACCCTCCGTACAACAGTCCCTTCCAAGAGAGAGTGGCAAACCAGCGCGTGGCATTCCCGTGCCCTGCTAGAGGTGTGTGCCACTGCTCCCGCTTCCAGAAGTATCTTTTGCTGTTGACCTTTGAAAATTACTAAGTTCCTGTAAAAATGTCCAATCCACACAGTATTTTCCATATATACTTTATTTGGAAAAACTCAAGCTAATGGTAATTTAAATAACCACCGTGTGTGGAAGTTTTGTGGAAAGTCACTGCAAGCCAAAAGGATTTTATAATGTTTGGGACTAAGATTTTTCATGTTAAAATCATCCTGTAGCAGCTGGGGCTTCCTCTTGGAAGGACACATGTTGTCCTTGCAGTAAGATTCCAGCGAGCAGCAGGAATTGTGTGAACCTCTCTTGCTGTGAGCCGAGCGAAGCGTGTGTGGCAGTTTCCCCTTTGCCTCTTTAGGTGTTCCAAAGCCTGCCATCAGATGGCTCCGTAACGGGAGGGAGCTGACGGGCAGAGAGCCAGGCATTGCGGTGCTGGAGGACGGGACCCTGCTGGTCATCGCTGCTGTCACCCCCTCGCACAGCGGGGACTACGTGTGCGTGGCCACCAACGAGGCTGGGAGCACCGAGAGGAAATACAGCCTCAAAGTGAACGGTACAGAACAAACACAGCCCTTGGCAACTGCTTTGGAAGAATCTCTTTGAGGTTACTGTTGGGAATTGCATGCCCAGGTCTGCCCATGTGCCGTTAAATGATAAAAGCTGATCCGACTACTTGCATTTCCATTATTCAGATGTTCTCTGTGTTTTTTTCTGTTGTTTCTGTTCTCCATGACTTTAGGAACAAACTATCTTTGTTTTGCTTAAGGAGCCAGGTGCATCTCAGACTATTTATACTTGAAATCTTCAATGCAAATAACAAATGAAGACTTTTGTACTGTAGAGATTAAAGACTGGGGGATAGGTCTGCATTTCAGATCTAAATATGAGAAAAGTTATTTATCTGATTAAACATAGGATAGGAGAACTTTTGTTCCTGATATTCTTCTTCCAGAATCCTCATTAGAAAACAAAACTTCCATGGGTGGCCTTGAGGTATTGATTTGTACAGAGCACTTTTATTCCAGCCTTGTTCACTTCCCATGATAGTGCTGATGCCTGTGAGCAGGATTATTATATCCTTATCTTTATCCTGAGAAAAGCAGGAATTCCATCCTGTGCCAGCAGGACTTGTCAGCGGGTTGGGATTTTCTAATCCACCACATAAGGCCATTCTGTTTGCATCCATAGTGAGATAAATATTAGACAGGTGTTCTGGAACATGACTGGAGCAGTGAAGAGGAAGGATGACTCTGGAATCTGCTTCCTTTGCTAAACAAATGTTGCTGAACAAGTAACAGGAGATTTTAAGATTAAATTTAAGGTTAAATAACATTAAGATTCAGTATTAAGATTAAAAATGTTGCTGGTTGTTCTGTTGGAGTGAATTTCCCTGGGAGTCCGTTACTGGGCAAGAGAAGACTTTTTTGAGAAGAATAAGAAAAGACATAGGAAGATATGCCCAGAGGCAAAAGGCAGCATTGAGGAGGGAATGAAAAGGGTCTAAGAAATTTGGATTACGGTGGTCCTTGACAGAGGGGAGGAAGGAGAAAGTGGGAAATCATGACTTTGAGTTTTCTTGCAGTTCCTCCTGAAATTAGAGATCAAGAAAAGGTGACAAACACATCTGTGGTTGTTCATCACCCTGTAAGTCTCTTCTGTGAAGTAACTGGTAACCCCTTCCCAGTCATCTCCTGGTATAAAGAAGATATCCAGGTATGTGTGATCACTGAAATTAGGCAGCCTCACTCAGTTTTGGGGGGACTTTGAAGTGCTTGGTGTGAAAACTCACTGAAGTAAATACATGTACCTGCCTTTATGTGCTTAATAGTGGACTAAGAACACCTCCACAAAAAACCAGCTAAATGTGGTTCATCCATGAATTCAATAAGTGAAAAGTAAGCTCTTTATTTTCAGGATTCCATTAGGAATTAGCCTTAATAATCTTCCAGTCTTGCAGATGCCAGAGTCCTTCCAGAGGGGACCAACTATGCTATTTTCTTTATTTTATGGGTGGAGAAATAAGAACTGTTGGAGGCTATTTGAATTCCTCAGGATTTATCCTTGAGTCCTCTGCTCCCAGTTGTAGCTGATAAGTCACAGTTTCAGACGAGGAGAGAGCCCTTTATGCACTTTGTGACTGCCCCTTGCTGATGGATGGAGGGTTTCCTTGGTTCCCCCCTTGCCTGCTGTGAGCTCCAAACCATATTGAACAGATTGCAGCAGTGCAGGGGATTAGTGCTGTAACTGAGAGGGGAAACAGATTATCCCTAAACCTAAAACTACCATTTTCTTATAAAAATCCAGCTGTGCTGTTTGGCTGATGTAACTTGGATCACATAAGGCTGATGTCTCGGGTTCTTTTAAGGTTGTGGAAAGCAGTGCTGTCCAGATTTTGCACAATGGGAAGATACTGAAGCTCCTGAAAGCTGCTACTGAGGACGCTGGACAATATTCCTGCAAAGCCATAAATGTGGCAGGAAGTTCTGAGAAGCTGTTTAACCTAGATATACTAGGTCAGTTCATGGTTTGGGGGTTGGTTTTTGTTTTGTTTGGGGTTTTTTTGTAAGTTGGTGGTTGGAAAAACAGTTGATATTTAAGCAGGCAGTAAATTTCAACTCATTATAAATAGATTCTTCCACTCACTGTTCTTCTTTAATGTTTGTCTTTCTGAAGTTCCCCCGAGCATAATAGGTACTGATACCCCTGGGGAAGTTGCAGTCATCCTCAACCAGGAAATCAGCCTGGAATGCAGAGCCAAAGGCTTCCCTGTTCCTGACATTCACTGGTTCAAAGATGGCAAGTGAGTGTGTTACAGCCTTGGAAGTTTGTGTCTGGGTTGTTCCTGCCCTGGAACACGGGGGAGGAAGGGCACTGTACCTGCACACTCTGGTTTGACTACTTAGTGTTAAGTTGTCATCAGATAGAACTTGGGGTGGTGTGAGCTGGTGAGTCCTTTAATTGAAGTTAACCTTCTGCTCATCTTTGTGCCCTGTCTGGCACTTGCAGAACACATTTAGGATATTTTAAGCCAGACAACACTTGAAGCATTTGATTATAAACTCAGCCATTTCTTTGAGTTTATTCCATGGTTGTTCTATCTGGATTATTTCAAACATATCATTAGTTAAAATGCAGTTTAGCTGACGTGTTTGACATTTTTCTAGCTAGTGCCTTGTGCACCTCTGCACTTCTATATTAAAGGTTATATATGCATATATACATGCTTCCATTCCTCATCTCATCCTCCAGGAAAGCACACCAGGAGAAGGATTCTTAGTGGCTTAACTATTAGCTGAAAATCCAGCTGGGCTGTGTTTTTGGTGTTTAACAATATAGTTCAGTACAGACACGGGTTAGTACTCACAGATATCCTGCTGTGACAATTCCTTACTCTTTGGTGTGGATATATTGACACTTTCAACTAGTAGTTGACATTTTGTTATCAGCTAAGGGCTGGCATGACTAAGGATATTAGGAAAAAGAACTGAGGTCAAGCACAGGACTCTGGCTCTGATGCTGGCATCCTGGATGACCTGAGTGAAGTAATTTTTGTGGTTTGTTTTCTTCTAAAAACTAAGAATAGAGTTAATTATAATAGTTTGTCACTTGATGGTGTTTCTTGTGCTTAATGCTCTTAATTTAGTGCTAAATGGTTCTCTGGAACGGGATAATTTCTGCCACTAAAGGACCTCTTCATCTTACTGTCAGTTTAAATTACTGCTGAAAGGATGGGGTCAGAGTTCTGGGAAGCAAAACACTCTCTATTTCAGGCCCTTGTTTCTGGGGGATCCCAATGTTGAGCTGCTGGACAGAGATCAAGTTCTGCACATCAGGAGTGTTCGAAGGGGTGACAAGGGCCGTTACCAGTGCAGTGCCACCAACACTGCTGGCAAACAAGTCAAGGAGGTCAAGCTCATTGTCCACGGTGAGTTTACAGAATGCCTGGCCCTGGAACATCCTTGGATTTTACTCATAAGGTTTCTTTTTGGAATGGAGATGCTCAGATGCACACTAATTTTGCAGGGTCAGATCCTTAATTTGTATTTGTCTGAGTAAATCCACTCAAAAAAGAAACTTTACTGAAACAAGCATAACTTAATATTCAGCTGTTGACAAAGAGATCCTTTTTGAGCATTTATACATATCAAGTCAAGTATGGGTACAGTCTTTGTAGACTTGGCCTTTAAGTGGTGGTTTTGTGCTTTTTATAATTTTCTAACTGTCGAGAGACAAAAATCTTGACAAGCTTTCTCAAATTCTGCTATTAATTAGTTTCAGCTGAATTTTGATCTGTCTTATGAAGAAGAAAATGAATTAGAAGATTTTTGTTTTAATATACTTGTGGTCTTATTTTCCTTTAGTTAGTGTTAGGAGTAAATTCAGCCAGGAATAAGTTACAGTTAGTACAAAAGTATAAAACAAAGTGCAAAACCAGTAAGAGTCAGACCTAAATAGTGTTTGAAGAAGAATATTCCAGATGATCTTCAGGTAGCGTGGTGGGACATTCCTGAAGTGTGGAGCAGCCACAGCACACTGCCTGTACACCAGCCATGGGCAAGCCTGTGTCCAGCAGGAACAGAGGAAATGCTGGCACAACTTGCAGGTGATTGTGGCTGTTGGGAGATGAGAGGAATAAAAATTAGAGGAATAAAAAGGCCCCCAAGTAAAACTCTCATGGATGAGTAGATTTACTTCAGATTCTTCAGGCAAGAGAGGTGAACTTGTAGTAGACTGGAACACCTCTTTACTTTTAAATTTCTCATTAATCCTGGCTGCACAAACAGAAGCCCACAGAGTAAGTGAGCAGCCTAGATGCTAATTCTTGCACATTCTTACTTTGTTTTAGCAGTTCAGCCGTATTTTTGACTTTAATATTTTCCCAAAACACCATGTTAAAACCATTCCCCATTTCCGTGGATCCTCTGTCAGCATTTGCTGATAGAGAAGTGCATTTGCCTTTGATCTGGGTTTGTTTCAGCATGTTTTATGGATTTAGGTTTTTTGGCAACAAAAAATGTTTAATTAGTAAAATGTTTCATTGTGGTTTGATAATCTGCAAGACCCATCTCAGGTGTAGATCCGTCCACGGACACTTTGCTTTACATCTCTGCAGTGGGGTTTTCAGTGACCACTATGGAAGTCAGTGGAATCCGTGGATGTGCTGAGCATTTTTGGCAGCACAGGAGTCAATGTGTCTGCCAGATGTGTCTGGTACTCTCAGCAGTCATAAATTTACTCGTTGCCAATTGCACTCTGTTTTTATTACTTCTACAGAGATTTACGGACTCTTTATATTGGCTGATTTACACCAGAGCTTGTTTGCTAGAAGAATCTGAGTCCTGCTGCCCAGTGAGCAAGGGAAATGACTGTGGACCAAAAAGTTTCAAAAATAGGAGCATAAAGCAAGACTGTTAAGCTCATATTTAGTCTCAAAGTGACTTCATCCTCAGAAGTTTGGAGCCCTGAGCAGTTCCCGCTGCAGCTGTCGAGGCTCTTGGGTGTATCTGGTATTTTTAATGGCAGGTTCCTTGCTGGGAGGATGCACCTCCCCAGGGATACAGGGATTGCTCTTTCTTTACCCCTTGGAGACAGGGAAGAGGGGTGCCCAGATGCATTGCAGGATGCATGGAGGCCCTAACTTGGCACAGGTGACCCTTTTTGTTGTGTTCTCTTTGTGCTTTCTACCCTGTGTTGCCTTGGAGAGCTGTACAGGTGATATATCTCTTTTCCCAGTCAACCAGCAGTAGGACATGAGGGCACAGTCTCAAGCTGTGCCAGGGGAAGTTTAGGTTGGAATCAGGAAGAAGTTCTTCCCAGAGAGAGGGATCAGCCCTTGGAATGGGCTGCCCAGGGAGGGGGTGGAATCCCCGTCCCTGGAGGTGTTTAAGCAGAGCCCGAACATGGCATCAGTGCCATGGTCTGGGTGACAAGGTGGGGTTGGGTCGAAGGTTGGACTGGATGATCTCAGAGGTCTTTTCCACCCTCAGTGATTCTGTGATTGTGATTCTGTGATCTGCTCTGCTGGGGAAAAAAACAACCAAAATACAGCAGGAAGGGTTGGAAGTCTGATTAAAATATATTGTTCTTAAAGCATTTTGATGTTTCATTTAAATCTGCACATCTTTGTAACCCAAGGCTTTAGTGCTGCTGTTTTGTCTTTTGAAACAGTCCCTCCCAGTATCAAAGGAGGGAACGTTACCACGGAGGTGTCGGCGCTGCTCAACAACCTCATCAGCCTGGAATGCGAGGCCAAGGGCATCCCTGTCCCCACCATCACCTGGTACAAGGATGGGCACCCCCTTCTCTCCAGCCCCCAGGCTCTGTACGTGGACAGGGGGCAGTTCCTGCAGATCCCTCGTGCCCGGGTGTCGGACTCTGCCAGGTACACGTGTCGTGTGAGCAGCGCGGCCGGCGCGGCAGAGAAGGTGTTCCACGTGGATGTGTACGGTGAGGGACAGCTCCTGGGCTGGGGGTTTGGGTTACAGCTGCACTGGGAGAGCTCTGCTGCCTCTGCAGCCTGGCAGGGACTGTGTTTGAAGGCTGGCACACTCTGAGCAGGGCCATGGACGGGAGATTTAGACCCTCTGCTTTGTGGGACTCTCAAAAAGCTCTTTGGTTCATGGAATCCTGCAATGGTTTGGGTTGGAAGGCACCTTAAACATCCTCCAGTTCCACCCCCTGCCCTGGGCAGGGACACCTTCCACTAGCCCAGGTTGCTCCAAACCCCGTCCAACCTGGCCTTGGACACTTCCAGGGATCCAGGGGCAGCCACAGCTTCTCTGGGCAACCTGTGCCAGGGCCTCCCCACCCTCCCAGCCAACAATTCTTTCCCAATACCCCACCTAACCCTGCCCTCTGGCAGTTTAAAGCCATCATCCCTTGTTCTATCCCTCCATGCCCTTGTCCAAAGTCCCTTCACCAGCCTTGGTACCACGCTTTCTTCTGCTGCACTATTTCTCCTCCATGTATATGTTCTCGAGTTCCCATCTGTATGCTGAACAATACTTACCTGCAATACACAGTCTGTAGGGGATCTTTAGAATGCCTTCTTGAGTCCTTTGTATTTAGTTTTTCCCTCTCAAAGCCCTGCAGATCCTGTTGTTATACAACTGGTCAATACTGAAGTAAAAAATTTGAATTCTCTGTTTCCCTTTGCCTTGTCCCACCCCAGCAGCAAATTCTCCCATGAAATCCTGCGTGACAGAATGGCTTATGGAGCCAAAGTGGGGGGAGGAACCAACCCATTTGCTCTTAATTCATTTTCTGGCTACAGAATTAATGGCTTGCAGTGTATTTTTTCCTTTTTCCAGTTCCTCCGGTGATCGAGGGCGATGCTGACACAGCCCAGAGCAGGCAGGTGGTTGCTGGGAATTCCCTGACGTTGGAGTGTAATGCTGCTGGCAACCCTCCCCCTCTCCTGACCTGGCTGAAGGATGGGGTTCCCGTGCAGGCCAGCGACAGGCTCCGTGTCCTGGCTGCTGGGAAGAGGCTGGAGATCCTCAACGCCGCCGAGGCCGACCGGGGCCACTACTGGTGTGTGGCCACAAGCATAGCTGGGGAACAAGAAATCAAGTATGAAGTTGAAATCTTAGGTGTGTGAGCAGCACAACTACTGATTTGTCACATTCCCATAGACCTAATATGGACAGATTCCAAAAACCCCCATGTTTGTATTTTTGTTTGTGAAAGATCAGTTATCAGACTCCATATTTAGTTGAACCTGAGCACTGTACAACTTTGCTGTCCAGGGTTACAGGACAGTTGGAAGGCTTTCAGGTTAGTTCTTGAAGGATTGTTTTGCGTGTGGTTGGTAAATATTATTCTCAGTAACCCCTAAAATTCTTCTAACTTGCCTTCATAGAAGAAAATCATAGATCCCCAAGAGTATCCATTAAAAATATCACTGAGTAGTGGCTTCTAGGAGAGGACACCGTTCTCTGAATTGTGTTGTGCAAATTTTGAACCTTCTCTTGAAAAAATGCTTTTCCTTTTGTATCCCTTGAATCTGTTACCACAGTTTGCATCTCAGCAGTCCCTGCTGACTGTCCTGAGGTAAAAGAATTGTACAAAAACGTGAACCACCTTCTCTTGACATGGCAGGAGTTATTTATGAGCTGTAATGAACTTTGAATTGCTCTCTCGGAGAACATAGTATTGAATGCAGAAGAGCACCATTCTGCTGCTCCAGGTGTATCTCACTGGTCTGGGTCAGTGGAGGAGCTGTGAGGAGCTGTGTTGCAGTGCTTCCTTCCCAGAGAGGACGAGACAGGGTGAAGAAGGACCTGGAAAAGGTTCTTCTGCACCTTTGTTTTCTCCTTCTTCTGGCAGGGAGTGCTAAAAGGCCCCCCCATCCCCACCCATTCATAAGGTTGTTCTGACAGTCTGGGAAAACCAACCAAATGAGAAACAATAAAAAAAATGAGAAGAATGATTTGAAGCCACAAAATATTACTGGGTAAATGTTTCCCTTCAGAAAGGAACTGAGGTTCCTAATGAATCAGTGTGTGTTTAACATTGCTATTTGAGAGAGACTGTCATGATATTTCTGATACTTAAACGTTTCTGTTTGTGGATTTTCTCTTTCACAGTCCCACCATTTGTGGAAGGTGGGGATGAGCTCTTGGACTACATTGTGATTCTCCACAGCCCTTTGGAACTGGATTGTACAGCAACAGGGACACCCTCACCAACTATCACGTAAGGGCACTTGTGTGACAGTAGAAAATAAATAAATCTGCTGCTTGGTTAGGGGAATGTGGAATTGAGCTTTATGAGCCACCTGTGTTGTTTGGTGATGGTTAATGAGCAGAGGACAAAGTCCTGGGTCCACTGAAGACAGCACTCACTGGGCAGCATCAGGATTTTATTTTAAATGAGTTTGGTTTGTTGTGCCAGTGTCCATGTTCTGGAGATGGGCATAGATAACAAGAGCAGCCAAAACTCTCATTCCTGTGCTAATGCAACTGAGCATTTTGTTCTGCCACCTGGGGTTGCTTTTGCTGTGGCGATTTCTCTCTGCCTCTGCTGGTACCTGCTGTCACCTTTCTGATGTCTTCTTTAGTGCCTGTTCCCCAATACTCCCTTCTGATAAACCATTTTGGTCCATGGCACTCAGGAAAGTGGAATATGACATCTCCAAACTTCCCTGGAAATGCAAATTGAGTTACTGAGCTGTTCTGTTTAATGGAGTTGTGCATATTTCAGGAGTGTTGTAGATCTTTCTTTCGCAGAGAGCTGAGACTGAACTTTCTCTTTGACAGGTGGTTGAAAGATGGTCATCCAGTTGAAGAGGGAGCTGGGCACAAGATGTTATTAAAGGGACAGAAACTTGTCATCTCTCAAGCTGAAGTGTCAGACACCGGCCACTATAAATGTGTGGCTGCAAATAAGGCAGGAGAACATGGGAAGGAATTTGATGTTACAGTGCATGGTAGGTTACTCAAGGGGGAAAGCAGCAGACTGCTTTTCTTTTTAAATTGCTGGCAAGAAGGTGCTCAGATCTCCTGTAAATACTTATTTGTATTAGTGGGTTGAAAAATTGTAGATGAGATAAGCTGAAGTAGAATCATAGAATAGTTAGGGTTGGAGGAGACCTTAAAGTCCATCTCATCCCAACCCCCTGCTGTGGGCAGGGACACCTTCCACTAAACCAGGTTGTCCTGATCTAGGAGTAGAAATAGAACTGCACTCACCTGTGGGGTATTGTTTCTGTATCTTTAAATGTATATGTTCAAATGACACTTTGTTTTTGTTTCTGGTACTTGCAGTTCCTCCAACCATCAAATCAACTGGGCCTTCCGAGAGAGCTGTTGTGATCCACAAGCCTGTGACACTGCAGTGCATAGCCAGTGGCATTCCCAGCCCTTCCATAACCTGGTTAAAAGATGGACAGCCAGTAAACACAGCCAGAGGAAACCTCAGAGTAAGCATGACTCTTTTGTGGGATCCAAACCATGACAGATAGTTACAATGAATTATACGGGTCAGTGCCTCTTTTCCTGTTGCTTCCCTCGCGCTGTGATATGAAGATGCTAAAGATCCATCCTGGAGAACGAGGGGCTTTTTGCCTGCCCAGGGTGGTATCTCTGGTTATAGCAGCGTTTAGTAGACTGAATGCCATTAGACAGCTCATATCAGAGGAGTCCAGGGCTGGAAATTCAGCATGTGGCTCCTTCCAGTGCTACTTGAACCTTTCTGGGTGTGGCTGTCTGCTGGTTGTGAGGTGGCTCTGCCCACTTGTCCCTGTGAGGTGGCATTAGATGAGCTGTTCTATAATTGCTGCCATTGCAGCAGCTACCTGTAATTCCCTTCTGATGGTGACATCCTGCCTTTCCATGAAGAGCCCTTCCCAGTGGTTCCATGCTCCAGGGGTTTGGTTGCTTGCAGTGGCTTTGATTTACTGTGGGCTGGAGCAGCTTTTGACATCCTGACTGCAGCCTCCTCTGCATGCCTGCCCTGCTGCCATATGGGTCTCCTTACACTTGTACAGCTCATAATGCTGATGCCCCAGGATTACTGAAGCGTCTGAACTCCCAGACACCCCTTCCCTGGGTTAGAGGGAAGCCGCTCCCGGCGGTGTTCCGTGTCAGCGTGTGCCCTGCCCTGGGCCATCGTGTCCATGTGCTCTGTTTTTGGTACAGCTGGAGTCCTCAGGCCGTGCTCTGCAGGTGGGCAGGGCCCTGCCCCAGGATGCTGCCCACTACACCTGCGTGGCCACCAACGCAGCCGGAGAGGCCCAGCAGCACGTCCGGCTCCACGTGCACGGTAACGTCTCTGTTCTCGGCAGCTCCTCTGGCACCCGTGTGCCCTCTGTCTGGCTTTTGTGCTGTCTCTGCACATCTCCCTTTCAGTTTGCTTTTTTTGTCCCACTCCGTTAGTAAGGAGTGAGGCCAAAAACTCTTCTTCTTAAGATCTGGCCTCTCTCCTGTGGTACCAAGGGCCCAGAAATAAGTGACTTAATTCCCTTTCCAGGTAATTGCTGTTCAGAGGTCTCCCAAAAAGCCAAACACATTGCCACTAACTCACCCCTCAGAATGGTACCTGTTTCTGAGTCAGTATATGATATACCACCATTGACATTATTAATTTCATCCAAATTGTCTGTGGATATTGGTATTCCCTGTGACCCTGCAATGGGAAATTTTTACAGGAATGACTTTTCTGAGAAAGAAACATTCTGTTGTGAGGGGATTTTTCAGCCTGATTAAAGGGAACTGTCTTTTGCAGCTAACAATAGTATAAAAGGAGTCGGGGAAACTTGAGAAGCAGTTGTTTGCATGTGAGTTTAATAAATGCTCTCACCATGATTTACGTATGTTTGGCTCAGAAATCGGCTTTTGCATTCTTGATGTGATCCAATCCTCAAAGGAGGTGTGGGAATCCTCAGGAGGTGTAGGAATGGACCATGGCAAAATGCTCACAGAGTATCATTATGTTGACTCTTATTGCCAAACCAACTCAGTGTCTGGAAAATGTTCAACTGAAACGAGGAGAAGCTGCAGAGTCTCCATGGACGAGACTTAGAAAGAGAAGCCACACTCATCTTATACTGTGATAATTGCATCACAGCTAATTTGAGTGTCAGCCCCATGTCAGAGATGTCTCTTTTTGCTGTCTTCATGTTCAAAGTGTCATTATCTGGTGTTTCTGACGTGGTGCAGATTTCTAAACATTAGTAAGGTAAAGCTGTGTCAACAGTCAGTTGAAGTGGGATGTTCCTGCCACAATAAAGAATTGCTGTTCTGTGTTGTGCACCCATTCCTTGCAACTCTGTTTTAAAGTCCCAATTTCACGAAAAAAATTAGAAGTAACAAAAATAACATTTTATTCCTCTTACCACTAATGTGGTTATATAGTTAGAGAATATCCCCATTTCAAAGATGAGCTTCTTGGAGAAATTCCTCGGTCATCCAGCAGCTGAAGCTTGTGCAACTCATAGCCCAGAGTTTGTCCAAGGGCAGATGACTTTGTGGTTGGATGCTGTGCTGGCTGGGTGGCTGAATTAATGCAAACCTGCTGCCTTTGTCTTTCCCCAGAACCACCCAGTCTGGAAGGTGCGGGAAAGATGTTAAATGAAACAGTGGTGGTGAACAACCCAATCCATCTTGAATGCAGAGCTTCTGGGAACCCTCTGCCAGGTATCCACGTGCACCTCGGGGAACATCTGGAATCAGCTTTAAACACATCCCCTTTTATCTCCTGCCAGCCAAATATTTGACAGTGTAGAGCAGACCTTAAGTACCTGGTGCATTGAGCATGTCAAGTGTGGGCATATCTAGGACCTTTTTTAGAGTGTGTTTTTGCTCCCACCTTCTTCTGATAAGATATCAAAATACCATGTTACTGTGAGAACAATTTTCTGTATTAATTATTGTACAGCAAAACTGGAGGAATAGTTACTAAGAGTTTATCTAATATAGCAATTTATTCTCGTGCTGATGAGAGCAACATTTTCAGAAGAAAGGTATTACTACATTTCAGGTGAACATCCAGATTCACCTTTTCTGCCTTTTTGAGAATTAATTCACAGCAAAGTATTGTTTTCTATAATAATTTATACTTGTATAAAACACAGTTTAAAAATATTAAGGGTGTAAGTAAAATGTAAAAATATCAGGATTTTATATCCGTTTACACTCTCTTTAATTTCTTCTCCTCCTTTTTCTCTCCAAATTGACAATTATTTTAGAAAAAACAATTAAAATGATGGATTTCAGATGATTTATGCAATAAGAACAGTTTGGTCACCTCTGGTATGATGTGATGCCACATCATAGTGTCAAGAAATAACATTAGCAAAGAAAAGTGATAGCACAGCATTCCACTGAAAAAGAGAGGAGCCCTGTACAATCTTGTTTATCAGTGAGACCAGAACACTTTGTGAATGCAGCTCTTTCCCCAAATAAACTTGTGTATCACAGATAATCAGTAAGTGGTAATTTCATCTACTGAGTGGTGGTACCATAAATATTACATGGCTCATTCTCCTGATGGCTGATGCCATCTTTTGGCTGAGATGCAAAATCCTTAGATGTTGTTGGTTATAGAGTTCCTATAAAACTTTCTTTTGGAGCAGCACCGGATTCCTGCTCTTTATTTTAACTTTTTTTTTTCAGCCTGCCAATTGAACTTTGATTTGGTTGCTTACATGTTGGTTCTTTGTCCCAGGTGGTTGAGTTTAATGTAGGGATAATTTAGGATAAAAGGTGAAAAAATTATATATATTGTAGAATCCCAGGGTGGTTTGGGCTTGAAGGGACCTTAAAGCTCATCTTATTTCACCCCCTGCCATTGGGCAGGGACACCTTCATATTATTGTGTGTTTTTAAACAGCTGCTCGTGACCTTGGTATGAGATTAGTAAATTTGGTTTGTGACATAAAATGTCCTGAAGGTAAAAAATGTCCTTAAATATATGATGTGTGTAGATGATAGTGTCGAGAGTGCTGTTGAATTCTGGGGGGGATTGTCAGTATTTTGCACAAATGTTACCCATTTCCTCATTTCGAGTTGCTTTTCATTGTTGTTAACGCTGATTACTGGTGATAGGGCATTGTAAAGACTGGAAGGCCGCAGCCCCTCTGCTCTGCCCCCCTCATGGATGTTGTGTCCCTTCCCCGCAGCCATCTCGTGGTTCAAGGACGGCCGCGCGCTGGGCGTGAGGGGCCGCGGCCGGGCCCTGCTCATCGAGGCCGCGCAGCTCTCGGACGCGGGGCTGTACCGGTGCCTGGCTGCCAACACCGCGGGCACGGCCGAGCTGCTCTACAGCCTGCAGGTCCACGGTGAGTGAGAGCCGGGCAGTGCCGCGTCCTGCCCCGGGAACAGCCCGTGCACAGCATCCAGTGCGCCCGTTCCCCCTGCGCTGCCAAGGCCGGCCGGAACCCACAGCCCCCAGTGCCACAGCCACAGGGCTTGGGGATCCCTCCACCTCCACCCTGGGCAGCTCTGCCAGTGCCTGACCGCCCTTCCTGTGAAGGTGTTTGTCCTGCTGTCGGACCTAAACCTCCCCTGGCACAGCTTGAGGCCGTTTGCTCTCGCCACGTGTTGTGACACGTAGGAATAACACGTACACGCACTGCCTTTGGTCTCCTCAAGCTTCAGGTCTGCTCAGCAGACTTGGTGTCAGTCATCCCATCATCACAGCATCATGGTTTGGGTGGGAATGGACCTTAAAGCCTGTCCCGTTCCACCCTCTGCCCTGGGCAGGGACACCTTCCACTAGCCCAGGTTACTCCAGGTAACCTGGCCTTGGACACTTCCAGGGATCCAGGGGCAGCCACAGCTTCTCTGGGCAACCTGTGCCAGGGCCTCCCCACCCTCCCAGGAAAGAATCCCGTCCCAGTATCCCATCTGACCCTGCCCTCTGGCAGTGGGAAACCATTCCCCCTTGTCCTGTCATTCCATGTTCTTCACTGTTTTTTTTAATCAGTGACATTAGAAATAGGTGTTTTGAGCTAGGAAAATGTGCAAAGGGAAGGCATTTCTAGGAAAATTTGTGGAGGAGGTCTTTTATTTAAGGGACCACTTCAGCAATTTGTAGGGCCTGGCAATGGCTGGGGTTTGTTGTAGATGACTTTGAAGCTCACAGTAGATAAAGGACACAGATGAAATGCTTTTTCATAATCCAAGAGCTTTAAAGAAAAATGTACTGTGTCTAAGAAGATGAAGTGAAAGTGTGGGTGTTTGCAGACATGAGACACCTGAGCAAAAGCCAAATTGGAGCTTTTCCACTGATTTCAGTGGTTTTTGGATGTGGCCATAATCCAAATTCTTATCTTTGATACATGCATATGCCTGTAGCTGATTTTCTGTCGGAGTCTTCCATGCAGAACTGTGGCCCAAATTTGGCACAGTGTCCCCAGCTGAGATGCACGCAGAGTATCTAGTTCCTATTAATGTTAATTAATGAGTTGGGCAGTGCATTTCCATTGAATTAATGACCATCAGGGGAGAAACTGATGGCTCAAGGCATGGTCAAAGGCAATTAACCCCACCCAGTGATTAATTCCCAGAAATACTTAGAACTGAGCTCATAATTCTAGTTAAATGAAGAATAACCCACAGTGTCTGTGTGTCTTTTGATGGGTGGCAGAATTTCAGTGGATATGTCCAGAGTTTTCTGGGGAACTAATACTTTCTGACTAAGGCACAGAATTCTAGAACACAATCTGTGCAGTTGCAGGCAGAACTAATTGCATCAAAGGAAGCCCAAACTGCTGTCCATGAACCTACTTAACTGAGCTTGTGTCCTGCCAGGCTCACACGTGGGGAGCTGCTGGAATTTACCATCAACAGGGTTATCATCCAGTTTAGTTGGAATTTATGAGTTTGAGAAGAGGAAGCTCGAGTTTTTTCCCTCTTCCTAGTGGAAGCAATGACTACTTGAAGGAGAACAGACTCAGAAATGCCAAGAAAGTTGGGCTGCATTTACAGAAAGGCTGCTCTGGATTTCCATGTGGCACTTGGCATCGGGAATGAGCACCTTCCTTGGTCATTACTTATTACTTGGTCTTATTCAGTGATTTCTGTTGTTAACAGTGTTATCACATCTTTATTGGCATTAAAAACAATGCTTGATACTGCAGGCTTAGCATTAAATGAAGCCAGGCAGGCCAACTGAAGGAAGCAGGTGGAATTCCAGTTTAGTATATTCATATGATTTCATTGCATTAATTTTTTTCACTTCTCTCTCCCCACTGTAACTTTCTCAGGCTTTTGAGAACAATGAATGCTACTGCACTGCATTAGGGGAGCTGTGTGCATGTGTGTGGGGAAAAAAGGTTATAAAGATTATAAAATCCTGTGCTTTTTTTTTGCCCTTTCTGCTATTACTGAAATGTGTAAGAGTAGGGAGAATCATGGAATGGTTTAGTTTGGAAGGGACCATCAAGCTCATCTCATCCCACCCCCTGCCCTGGGCAGGGACACCTTCCACCATTCCAGGTTGCTCCAAGCCCCGTCCAGCCTGGCCTTGGACACTTCCAGGGATCCAGGGGCAGCCACAACCTGATTTAAGGCTGAGGTTTGCTGAATTTTTTAATGAGTCTTATTTTCAGGACAGAATTTTTTACCTGTTTTCTCCCCTCACAGAGGATGTGTATGAGTAGCTCACACCATTCTCATCCCTTTCCTGAAGTGACTTCAAATACTAAGTTTTGTACTGATCCTGACTTTTAAGTTTTATCATCAAGTTATTAGTGGTAGGAGCAAATAAAATTGGTTTGATTTTTCTCAACAAAAGAAACATCTTCCTTTTTTTAATACTTCTGGTCTCCCTTTCTGACACAGCCCTACAACATTTGCTGGCCTGTGTGCCTGGACTAAGTGTTTAGAGATGTTCCATTAAGATGTTTGGTGTCATCGGACAGGCAGATGTTATCCAATCTGAGCTGGAAGCTGTTCCCATATGCTGTGCAAGGCCAATTTATCACTCTGTGTATGGACTTGCTTTATGTAGTTTACATGATAAACTCCTTTCTTTAATCCCTGCCACTCCTAATGCCTTTCACAAGGTCTAAATGGAGTATCAGAGAAGTTAGAGGGAATATTTTCTGGCTTTGAGTGGTGGTTCCTGGGTTTCCCAGCTGTCCTCTGGGCAGCAGGCCCAGTCCCACATACCTTGCTCACAGTAGTTCCACTGGAGTTATCTGCCTGCTTATGCAAGGGAAGATCAGGATTTGGCACAGAGCAAAGAAATGACAAGAGTTCAGTAGGAGTAACATGAGAGAAGAGAAATAACGTCCAAAAGCAGGCGGCACAATGAATTTCATTGTGATTTACACTCTTAGGGAGCTGTTACAGCTTCTTTTTCTGTTTGGTTTTTCAGTCCCCCCATCAATCTCTGGCAGCAGTGACACGGTGACAGTGGTGGTCAATAATCTGGTGAGGCTGGAGTGTGAAGCCAGAGGCATCCCTGCGCCCATCCTGACATGGCTCAAGGATGGCAGCCCTGTGTCCAGCTTCAGCAACGGACTCCAGGTACTGGGTTCAGATCCTGCTCTGTCTGTGCTGTTCCCTCTTGTGGGAGGAGCCTTCGAGATTTAATGGAAGACAGTAAGTTAGAAGATCTGGAATGGAAGTGTAAGGCTGCTTGCTTGGGTTATTGGTGTGAGTTTAGCTCCAGTAATTGCTGTGTGAAGTATATTGAAATAAAGTGGTTCTTTCAACTGATTTCATACTGAGTAAGAGTTTGCATCAACAATTTTCCACTTACTGGCAAGGAGAGGAAATTGGACTGTATTCCTCTGCTGAAGAGATCTGTGGAGCTCAAGATCACATAATAGCTCATTACATACTATAGTAATTCAGAAAAAAACCCCAACCTTTGATATAAGGAGATATTTTAGAGCTAAAAGCAGAGAGCGTGATTGCTCTTCTAAGGCTGATTTTTATGATCTGCAAGGGAAGAGGGGAAATTTGTGTTCTGTGGAGACAGCTCAGGGCACAGACTAAAGGTCTGACAGAATGTTTGAAGCTGGGGAGAGGGAGGGAGGGATGTCCAGATCCTGCAAACACTTGTGAATGCCAGGAGTCCCCTGTGGACTTGCCTGAGGTTAGAATTCTGCTGTTGCAAGTCTGGATTGAAAGAGAACACTGGGTGCAGGGAGGAGTGCGGGGAGCAGGGAGATGGTGGGAAGCAGCGGTAGTACAAGTATTTAATTTTGAAATGAAAGCTAATAGTGTAAAAGGTGACCCAGGGAACTGAGGTGTGTCCTGAACGCGTTGCAGGTGCTGTCTGGGGGCCGGGTGCTGGCCCTGCCCAGCGCTCAGCTCAGTGACACGGGGACCTACACGTGTGTGGCCGTCAACGCCGCGGGCGAGAGCCAGAGGGACACCGAGCTGCGGGTGCTGGGTGAGTGTCTGACCCACGGCTGGTCAGGAGAGCTGAACACTCCAGGGCCCAGACCTTGAGCAGAGCGAGTACAGATGGTCCCAACCCATGATGGAGGAGGGGTGTGTGCACAGAAGTAAAAATATATTTATGCGTATAGGTCCCCACGTATTAAAGCCTGCAGGTGCAGTCTGCTGTCTGTCCTTGAAGAAGTATTATTGCAGTAGTGACTTCACAAGTTGAATACATAGAAGCTCATTTACAAATGATAGGAGAAAATACATGTTTGTGTAAAAAACATGTAGATCTGCCAGGTGAAAGATATTATTTTGGCCAGAGGTCAGTGGTGTTTATTGCAGCAGAATGAGTCACTGTGAGTTCCCCATCCAGCTCTGCGGTTCCCATCCCATCCTCAAGCCTTGCCCTGCCTGCCTAAATGGTGGGGACTTTTTTACTGCTGATAGTGACACTGCTATGAGCTGTGTTGGGCACAACCAGTCAACTTCGTCTCTTCCAAGGAGAAGGAAATAAATCTTTTGTACTTGGTCAGTTTTCCAGATTGTGTCAGTAAGTTAATTGTGAAATCTCATTGTCTGAACTCGTATGAGATCCTCCTCCCTTCTGAGCTGGACAGGTTCTTGGGCATATGGTGGGATTATTGGGGTGTCCCAATAATTCCTGCAGGGCCAGGAATCAGACTTTGATGATCCCTGTGGGTCACCTTCCAGCTCAGGACATTCTGTGATTCTGTGCTTTCTTGTAACTTGTGTAAGTTTTATCCTGATTTGTTTGTGACTTGTATAAGATGCCTTTTCATATTCATGGAATCCCAGAATTGTTTGGGTTGGAATGCACTTTAAAGGTCATGCAGTCCCACCCCCTGCCATGGGCAGGGACACCTTCCACCAGCCCAGGTTGCTCCAAACCCCGTCCAACCTGGCCTTGGACACTTCCAGGGATCCAGGGGCAGCCACAGCTTCTCTGGGCAACCTGTGCCAGGACCTCCCCACCCTCACAGCCAGGAATTCCTTCCCAATATCCCATCTAACCCTGCCCTATGGCAGTGGGAAACCATTCCCCCTTGCCCTGTCCCTCCATTTCCTTATCCCAAGTCCCTCTCAGCTCTCCTGGAGCCCCTCAGGTACTGGAAGGGGCTCTGAGGTCACCCCATACCATGTTCTCAGAGCTTGTTGTGCTGTGCAGGTTCTGAGGAGCCTGACCTCCTGCTCGAGGGCTGCCCGGAGGGCTGCCAGGGAGTGTGACTGTGGCAAGCTTTGAGTTTCCGTGGACAGCTCAGTGACTGTGGACACCAGTGAAATGAGGATGAGCAATGATCTGCCATTTTGCGGTACCAGATGTGGAGAGGGAGTTTTGGAATCGCAGCACCTTTGTGTTTCTGCTTCTGCTTTCAGTGGGGCAGTGGAGAGAGAACTGGTTGGACTGTGCCAGTCTCCAGCGTTGTGGCAATCCTGAGCATGATTCTGGAAAACCTTGCGAGGAAAGTTAGAAGTCTGGATGTTTTCCAAGTCAGGGATTATTCACTTTTGACTTCCTTGGTTAGGATACTCCCAAATCATGGTGACTTTTGCATCTGCAAGGGGCATTCAGAAATCCAGGACTGTGCTGTGGCAAGTGAGCCAGGTTAGCCTAGGCTGGAACATTTTATGTCCAGAACAAGGAGTATCGAGGTCTCCTTTGGTGGAGGTGTGTATGTCTGTGTAGCATTGCACAGATATGTTTGTCATTCCTCTTTTGTGTTCTGGAAGTTCTGTCCATTTTAGCCAGATGAAATGAAGAGTTAGGTAGGAGTGGTGTATGTTTAAAATTAGTGTTGTATTAAAAGCTGGCCAGAGTTGAGCTCAGCTGCAGGGCCAGCTTGAGTGAAGCTGTCACCAAAAAGCAGTATTGCTTTTCAGACTTGCCTCACAAGGGCAATCTAATTAAGAAGCCACAGGAGGAAAATAATTTAGAGTGCAGTTGGAGCTGGGTTGGTTGGAAATGTGTGGTGTGCTGAGCCAGGAGGTGGAACAATTTGGGTAACTTACAGTTACCATGAGCATAATTAGATTAATTTTAAACCCTGTTCCTTCAGAAATAAATGCTTTAATGTCTGTCTCTCTCTGTTTCACAAACTCAGTTTCCTTTTGAACACATTTCAATTCATTTAGCAGAGAGGAAAAGTAATTGGTGGAAAAGTCTTTGGAAACAAATTTGCCTTCTGCAGGAATGGATCAGGTTCCAGCTCTCAGTTCCACAGCACTCATAAAGAATCTGGGCCTTTGTGAGTTCTACAAAGAAAGAAAGATAAACAGATTTCTTTTCGCTTACTCTATTTCTTATCCACAGGGACCAGGCTTTTCCCTAAATTATTTCCAAACTGTGAAATCAGCAGCTCTGCTGAGAACTTCCTGGGCAAGGAACACAAAGCTTTATTGTCAGTGGGCTTTTGCAGGACACCTCGAGAGCTGTGGGCACCACTCTGGGGCTCGTCAGGATCCAGTCACTTGGGTTCAGAGGGAAGCCCGGGGTGTTCTCACTGACAGTCCCTTCTCACCCCAAGGTTTTGTGCAGTCAGACTTGCAATGTCTGGAGGAATGGGTTGCAAAACTGAAAAGCAAAGGCAATGTGACAATAAAGGTTCTTATATTTGGCCCTGGTCAACTTTCCGGGGATAATATTTCCTCCGTTGTCTTTTTGACTCCAGCCATGAACACTTTCCCTATGGAAAATTGCTGACTTGCTGTTCCAGGTTCTCAGTTGCTTTGTTTTTCTTGTTGTGGAAACACAAAATTTAAAAATGGGAGGAAAAAAATGTGTTTTCTTAAATCCTGTCACTGTTCAAGAACAGCTAATGGGCTTCCACTTAAGTGTCCAGTGGTTTTGGGTTGTTTTTACTTCTACACAGAAAACTTCCATTCCAAAAGCTGATTTTTCTACTGTATAATTGGGAAATAATAGTGTAATAATGAAGTTATCACTGAAACTGCAGGACAAATCTAAATCTAGTGCTCAGTGCCAACAACTGCAATAATTAGCAGATCCCACACAAAGCAGATAGACAAACTAATTGTGGATTATGACTTGATGATTAAGTCATTAACACATTGATTTGCTTACCAACCACCTAAGTTCTTATTCTGCCATCTGCATTTGGCCATCTCTGGACAACATTCATCTGTAAGTCAGATTTCTCCTTAAGGCCAGCTATCCTTCTTGGCACTGTCTGGACCAGCTTAAGACATTTTCAGCTTCTGGGGCTGATAATTATCTTGTGAGCCTTTTCACTCAGCAGCTCTTTTTCTTTTAGCAGGAATGCATTCCCTATCCTTTGTGTATTGGGGATTTTCCTTTCTAGCAAAGGTTCAAGGTGGTTCTTTTAGCTAGTCCTGGCTTATCTATATGATTTCTCTGTAGCTGATACCTTCCTAATGTGTGTCCTGTGTGGAGGATATTCTGTAAGTAAAAACATTATTCTCGTGCTTTTTGTGATATAAAGGAGACTTCAGTCGTGTGTCAGAAAGGCAGCAACTGTTATTTTTGCTAATTGAAGTCTGTTAACTCCATATTATGTTTACGTGGGGAAGCCTTCAATGTTGAAAGGTCCTTTGTGGTAGGACAAGAGGAAGTGGCCTCAAGATGCACCAAGGAAGGTTCAGGTTGGATATTAGGACAAATTTCTTCACTGAAAGGGTGGTCAGGCCCTGGCACAGCTGCCCAGGGCAGGGGTGGAGTCCCCATCCCTGGGGGCATTTCCAAGCCCTATGTCTGTAGCCCCTTGGGACAGGGGTCAGTGGTGGCCTTGGCAGGGCTGGGGGGTGTTTGGAGAGGCTGATCCCAGAGGGCTGTTCCCAGCCGTGTGATCCCATCGCTGCAGTGCCCCCGGACATCGCGGGCGAGGAGCAGAACGTGTCGGTGCTGGCGAGCCAGGCCCTGGAGCTGCTGTGCCAGAGCAAGGCCGTCCCCCCGCCCGTGCTCAGCTGGCTCAAGGACGGGCAGCCCCTGCTGCAGAAGCCGGGGCTGAGCATCTCCGAGGATGGCAGCGTGCTCAAGGTACGCTGGGCAGGCCGGGGGGCCCTCCTGGGGGCTGCACCCGCTGCGGGGGCACTGGGCACCGCTGGAGATGGGGCAGAGCTGGGCTCTGGGAAACAGTGGCGTGGGAGGAGTGAGGGAGCTCAGAGACCTGCCTGTCTGGGGACACACTGGGCTGCGTTAATACTCTGTTGTTAGTATTCAGGGAGACAGATGTAAAAATAAAATTGAACTCTGAGCCCCCTGTCCCTGCAAGTTTCCCGTGTAAGGAGAAGAAATGCAGGTTTTCCTCTCCCCCCAGATCGAGGGAGCTCAGGTGCAGGACGCGGGCCGGTACACCTGCCAAGCCACAAATGTTGCTGGGAAGACCGAGAAGAACTATAATGTCAATATTTGGGGTAAGACTTATTAAAATTGTGATGTGAAACACCAAAATCCTCTCTAGTTCATCAGCACTCAGTTGCTGAGGCTCCTGCAGGGGGATGTTGTTGTATTTGCTGTACTTGAACAGGCCCAAGTGCTCACATTTTTCAAATTGCTTTAATTGAGTTCTAAATTAATAGCAGCTACTTCCTAGGCCTTTGTTGGGCTGGGTCTGCTTGCATGAGTAGTTAGAGCTGTAACTATTGAATGGCATCCCTGCCCACGGCAGGGGGTTGAAATGAGATGATCTTTAACTGTCCTTCCAACCCAAACCACTCTGTGATAACCAACTGGGTTTGTATCCATAGCTTTAGTGCCAGTTAAAGTAACCTACCAACCTTCCACTCATTTAAGTGCTGAAGCATGGACTTTCAGATAAATAAGAGCTGCCTTACCTAGATTTATTTGCTCTACAAGGTTATCAGTGCTGAATCATAAAGATAGCTTTAGTTAAATTTTTTTGTGGCTCTCTGATGAATGTGACTTAAGACATTATTTTAATAATTGATTTTTGAATTTTTTTTCCTGCACCATCATTTTCTCCCCACATGCAAATTGAAATATCTCTTTTTTGCTATTATAAATCAATTTCTTGCTTTGAAATCACACAGCTAAAATTATCTAAAAGGGTTGTAACAGTAAAATCACAATTTTTAGAACAGAATTCAATTCTGTCATTATTGATTAAAAATAAACATTCATGGCATTTAAATTAGGGGTGGATATTGTAGCACCATGCCCTTTTCCCATGCTGAAGCATATACCATTTGCTGTGCGTGTCAACCTCTTTTTTTTTTCAGTCTCTACTGTTTCCATCTGATGAAAATGGTTCCCTCGTTCCTAGAAGGCATCAGAGGAAAAACATTGGTCCCTTTTATCTGCAGCTGCTTTAAGAGTCCCAGAGCTGTAGAGCAAAGCTGTCCCTGTGCTGCAGGAGGGTGTTTGAAGGGATGGGGTCTGTACCTTGGATGTGGCAGCCAGTGTGCTGATGCAGGAAAACTTCCAAGGAAAACCATAGGCTGAATTTTAAAAGTCTAGTGATGATCTCTGTAGGTTTGCTGGCTGAGCCAAGCTCTCAGAGTTGGAGTCAGTTGACATAAGTCCCCAAGCCAGCTTTGTTCAGTGACACCCATTCAAAGTCAGCCCAAAATAAAGCCTGTGCATGCAGCAGAGCCTGGAAGCTGGAAGGATGGATGCAGTCATTCCCAAGTGTATTATTCCCTACCTAGGGCCTGGTTTGCATTGTCAGCAGGAGGATGAAATCCTTGTCATTGCTTCAGAGCTGAGTGGGGCAGATTTGTCTGAGGGTCCTTTGGGGTTTCCTGCTGGCTGATGAGCTGCTCTTTCTAATGCTGCAATTACTTGGCATCTCTCTGCAGTGTCCCCAAGTATTTCTGGCTCAGATGACAGCTCTCAGCTCACAGTCACTGAAGGGAGCATGATAAGCCTGATCTGTGAGTCCAGTGGCATCCCACCACCCAGTCTCACCTGGAAGAAGAACGGTGGGTAACTGTCCACTGTCTGTTTTATAAAGCCAATGGGATAATTCTGACCTGAGGGTTATTTTTTCGCTTGTGCATGTTTTGGATGGTGTGTTCTGAGGAGCTAAAACATGCAGGGATCTACACAGTCCTGATGTGGAGTAAAATGAACTCCAGTAGTAGATAATTCCCTTCTCTCTAACTCACCTCTGCTTGGATTAGGTGTCAGTATTCCTAAAGGAGTGCAAGAGAAGCCCAGTGCAGAGATTCCTGAACTGACACAGAAATGGACTGTGAAGGATTTAACCCCTCTCAATGTGTTTATTTACCCTGGGGCAGCAGGACAGCACAAGGTGTCCCTGCCCATGGCAGGGGGTGGAAATGGGTGATCTTTGAGGTCCCTTTGAACCTGAACCGTTCTGGGACTGTAAGACTTGTTTGTGATCCAGGCAGCAGGGCTGGGACTCACTGGGAAGCCCCATGGAGTTGAGGGTCTCTGCCCTGTGATCCACTGCACAACAGACAGATCCTCTGAGTTGTTTTTAAATTTGCAGCCAGGGTAACAAGTAACAAAATGCATCGAGTTGTGATTGCTTTTGGGCTTTACTGAACTCTTTCTCTCATCCCATCTAAGAGCAGTCTACACACCTTTTTGCTTTAGGGATTAAAGTAATGTTGCCAAACACCTTTTTATGAATTGCTAGACAAAAGCAGGGGTTTTTTTAGCACATTCCTTTAAACAAGGACACTTCTGGAGACAGACTGTAAGACAAAATAAGGTGTTGTACTCTTTCAGTGTGGTAAATCCTTTGTTATTAATCAGTCTTTCCTAGATCAGTGTTCATCTAGGCTGCACATTTCAGTGTGGTGTATATCTGTACTTTAAGTAATTTTGCCTCGTGGAAAGAGCAGATTTTAATTACAAAACACTATTTCTAACGCATAACATTTTCAGAGAAGATGGAGTTTATCAAGTTCTTTCTAAACCCTGTCTCTTGGAAGCTAAAAAGGATTGTATGATGTGTTCTAACAATTCATTGCAAGACTAGCATGTGTACACTTCAGTGGCAGGAAGGGGACTTAAACTTGTTGGAAAGCCTGGAAAAGCAGTTACAAAGGAGGAGGAGTAGATTTGTCAGCACATTCGACATTTGGTGCACTTTGTAGAGAAGATTTTAAATACACGAGAGGGAAATGAAGATTGAGCTTGTAAGAATGATCCATGGCAGGTGCATTCCTTCTGTCAGCAAGTCCCCCTGTGATTTGGAGAGGTTAAGATTCAGCATCTGAGGTCACCAGGACTGAAAAATCTGCTGAGAGAATGTGCTGGTATTTTGCTGTCACATTGCTGCTGAGGGTTTCCTGGGCAGGAGGCTGTGCACGTGCCCTGTGTGACACAGACACAAGTGGGGTGAAAACTAAATCAGGTGTTTCTAAGCGTTGGCTGTGCTGGGTGAGACAATTCTGGACTGAAAAAGGAGTTACATTTTATTGGAAGTGCTGAACTCTGTGCTCAGTGGAGGTGTCCAGCACTCAGGGAGGATGTGAGTGACTGTGCTTTAGCTCAGGGTGCTCTGGGCCGTGGAGTCAGCAGTTAACACGGGGAGTCCTCGGAATCTGCTTGGGTGAAGTTCCTCCTGTCTGGGAAACCTCTGACAGAGCAGCTGTAAAATGGGCAGCTCTGCAGCTCAGTTCTTTCGAAGTGAGCCAGTGGACTTGATAGGAGGTGACACATGTGCTCCTTACCCTCTTCTGTGGCTGGATCTGAGAGAAGGTGTCTTGCAGGCTCTCCCCTGGTGCCGGAGCTGTCGGGAAGGGTGCGGGTGCTGTCTGGGGGCAGACAGCTCCAGATTGCCATTGCTGACAAGTCTGATGCTGCATCTTACACCTGCATTGCTTCAAACGTGGCTGGGAGTGCCCAGAAGGAGTACAGCCTGCAGGTGCACAGTGAGTACCAGGATAGTCCTGATCGTATGTGCCAGCTCTGCAGTAGTGTTATGGAAGTGTGGTCGGTGCAGTGATGTTGAGCTGCAGGGTTTTCAGAGACTGAGGGCTGGCTGTGGGACAATTTAAGGGTAGTCCAAGAAGAATGTTAAGTAATTAAAATTTTGGCAATCTGAACTCAGAGCATGACCAAGACATTGCAGATCCCTGTTGGAAGTGCATGATACCTTTTAGGTAGCATAAAGCTTCTTGTTTCCAAACTGCAGCAGTGATGACAACTAACTGAACTGAGATTTCCCTTTGTTCCCTTAGATTTTACTGTGTTTTGGTCAGGAAGGTGGTGTTTTGAAACAATCTCATGAAAAAGAAAATCTCCCAAAATCAGTAGGGATTGACAGCGTTTGGGGCTGTCATTTTTGATTTAATTTTTTCTTCCTGTTTGCATTTTTAGAATTGCAAGTTAACATTTAAAAAAAAAAACGTTTTTACTTTGTGGGGTGGAAGGAGGGAAGAAGAGATTATTTGTCTGTTCTTGGCCCTTCTGATTGGGCAGCCTTGCTTGTTATTCTGTTGAGAAGCAGGTGAGGATGCTGAAGTGTTGCTGTGTTTGTTCTTCCACAGTTCGACCGACTATCCTGAACAGTGGCCCCCACCCATCCGAAGTGGTGGTCACGCAGGGCAGTGAAGTGTCCCTGGAGTGCGAGGTGCAGGGTGTTCCTGAGCCAGCAGTGACGTGGATGAAGGATGGGAGGCCCCTGGCTGGGGGGGACGTGCTGCTGCTCCGCGGGGGCCGCGTCCTGCGGCTGGAGCGCGCCCGCGTGTCCCACACCGGCCACTACCTCTGCGTGGCCTCCAACGTGGCCGGGCTGGCTGACAGCAAGTACCACCTCAGTGTGCATGGTGAGCCTGTGCCAGGGGGGCAGGGGGCACAGGGACAGCCACATCCACCCAAGGCTGTCCAAACAGCAGTTGTTTGTGCAGCTCAATGCATCTGTTGCGGGGGGCAGTTCCACCTGTGGGTCACTGGTGCGGTTTCAAAGGCAGTGTTATAAAAATCCAAATCCAGTTGTGTAATTCCTGAATATTTTAAAATCTTAGCGCTCTCTCTGTTAATATCAACCTACCCCCAGCTGCTTCATCTCCCAAGGTAACCAAGATCTGGTACCATTTTATATGATATTGGGGTGAGTGTCATGATATTTTACTGTGGGAGACAGAAATTAGGGTTTAACGGAGACCACCCTCCTAGTGGCCACCACAGGGGTATTGCCTGGGGACAGCCAGGATCACAGGGATATGAGCATCAGGTTCTCTGATTTTACACGGTCAGAACACTTTAAAGATTGTACTTCCAGGTATAACTCATCCAGTTGGACTGGTGGCATTGATCAGAACGTCACGTTACCTTACAGCTCCTGTAATGCTTTTGCAGATGAGCTTTTGCATTTCATCAGACACTGAATATTCATGTTCTACTGCGAGCACAGGAATTCTTATTAAAAACAAGAGGCCAAAATTACTTACCAGTTTTATTCTTTGTTTTGAATATTTGCTGTGCTGTGTTATCAAACTTGTGGGTAGTAAAGAGAAACTTCAAACCTCCTCAGTGCTGGAGGATATTGGTGAATTCTTGACCCCAGGCCTTATGTTCTGAAGTAGGAACTGTAGAGCTTCTTCCAAAGTGGAAATGTTCTTACTCCTAGCAAAGAAAAGCTAAAGATCAGTTTGTGGTAGTTATTTTAATAGGGGGTTGTTCTTTCCATGAGGAGATTCTGTCATAATTCTGTCAGTGCAGGAATTTTCCCCAGTGTGTCATTTGATGCTGGGAATTATAGTTAGCGTAGACTGGACAGGACTGCTATAACTGTTATTTGCTTTTAAGCCATAAAATAAAAGTGGTAGATAGAATTTAAGTTTATTATTTCCATGCCACTACACAGTAAGAAATAGTCATATGTAATATTAAATGTCTCTGTTCTGTAGCTCCTCACTTGCCAAGCCTAACTTGGCTTCAGTGAATTATGTTTTGTGAGCAAAGTTAATTTTGATTTGTTCTGAAGCGTGGCTTTTCTTTGCTCCTTTCTGTAGTTCCCCCGAGTATTGCTGGTTACCTGCAGATGCCTGAGAACATCAGCATTGTGGAGAAGAATCCCATCTCCCTGGTTTGTGAGGCCTCAGGAATTCCCTTGCCAGCAATAACGTGGCTCAAGGACGGATGGCCTGTCACCCTGAACAACTCGGTGCGAATCCTCTCAGGTACAAAAGCTGCAGTGATTTAAATAAAAAATGAAAAAGGGAAAGGGCTGAAGGGCCCTCTGCATCTACACCTGAAAGGAGGAGGTTTGGTTTATGAATCTGTAAGGAGCAGGAAAGAAGAGAAATGGTTACTCAGTGCCAAGTTTTTACCTAAATGGGGTCAGATTGGCTGAACAGCTGAAAGTTGGTACCTGCTTTGAGTGTATGGGCCAAAGGCTGGTGATGTTTGTGCTGTGACGTGGACTGAGCCACAGCTTGGGCTGTTGGGGTGTGGTAGTGCAGAGCTTGCTTCCAGAAGCAGGTCAGGTGGCAACACCTCGCTGTGTTGGGAAGTGGGAGGACTGGCTTGGCAGCTGCACCGAAGTTAAAGGGGTGTTACAGGAGGAAACTGAGTTGTCAGCAGCCCCTGAGATGACAAACTGGGTACCAAGCAGGTGCCAACACATTTTGTGTTGCCTTCCCATCTGTTCAGGGATCAGCTTTCTGGGAATGTATCCCTGCCTGTGGTAGTTGGAACTAGATGATCTTTAAAGTTCCTTCAAACCCAAACCATTCCAGAATTCTATAAGTTAAGTATTTGGTAATAACTGAGGTGTTTCTTTGAGCTTGGTTTGCCACTCACAGCTCGAAATCTCATGAATATAAGTTTTGATGGAGTTTCTGATACTCTGGCATAGCCACCACCCAAAGCCAAGCCATCCTGCAGCATGAACTCAAGAGGCAGGGAATGGAGCTGGAAGGTATTTAGGAGCTCAGCTAAGACTGGGTTTGGAGCTGAAATGTTTCAGGAGTTTTTAATCAGTGGGACTTTTAATGTTGCATGTAGTCCTGGCCTCTGCTTTTCCATTTTTACATACAGCACGTGGAAAAGGAGTGGGGGTGTGATTATTATCCATATAAACCTGGCAGTGGGAGCTGGCTGCATTCCTCCTCGTGTGAAGTTGCCATCAACACAAATAACATCTTCTGGGCTTGATTGTTTGTGTCCTGTCTGTGGGTTTCTACACCCACACCACTATCACCACCCGGATCACAGATTGGGAGGGGGGAGACAAAAGGCTGTTTATTGTCTCTGGATTTTGGCTGCCATGGGAGGGGAAACACGCCAGGACCTGGCTTTGTGTGCCAGCAAACCTTGTGCTTCAGAAAGCTACACATTGTGGGAGTGAAGTGTAACCAACATGGCACTTGGAACTTTATTTGTGCTTGTACAAGCATAAAAACCAACAAAAATCCTCCTCTTCAACTAATTTAGGAGTTCAATACTTTGCCAAAGCAAGGTTTTGGTTCTGTTGACTGAAAACATACTTGGCATTGCAGATAATTTCAATGTGTGGACACACTGCTGGCAACTTTTAGTGGGCTAATTCAGATCACAGAGTCTCCTGAGCTGGAAGGGGCCCACAGGGATCATGGAGCCCAACTCCTCCTGGCCCTCCACAGGGACCCCAACAGTCCCACCCTGTCCCTGAGATCATTGTGCTGATACTGATGTTTCATTTGGATGATCTTCCTGTGTATCCTCTAGGAAAAAAAAAGGAAAAACATTCCACTGTAGCCCACCTGCTTTCCTTGCAGCCCCTGCCCTAAGCTGCACTCTGACTTTAGGAGGGACAGAAGCTTTAATTGAACTAAATATATAAAATCCTGTGCTGCGTCAGCACTGGGGGCCTGGCTGTGTTCTGGTGTGTGATACCAGGGCAAGCCTCAGTCTCCTGCAGCCAGGTACCTGCTTCATTTTGCTGCTTCTGGGTCCTTGTTAGGGGGTGGATGGGAGAAGGGATCAGGGAGACATGAGGCTGGAAGAACTGAGCCTTCCAGGCAGAATTCCTTGGGCAGAGGCACATCATTAACCAGCCCGGCAGTTTCTTCCTTCCAAGCCCATGAGCAGGAGCATCAGTTCCTGGGCTCTGTGCCAGCAGTGACCCCTGGGGACATCCACAAGCAGGGGATGCCCGTTTAGGATGTGGAGTATGGTGTGGGAATGCTAATGGCAGAGCTGCTGGCCAGAAACTGGGAAAGGCTGCAGGCTGGCCACCACCTTTGTTTTCACACTCAAATGCTCCCTGAGGTTTGTTTTGCTGTTCCTCTGCCAAAAAAAGAAGGGAAGAGAGGTTACTGTGCCATGGCAAAGCAGGGATATTCCTGGTCCTTTGGTCAAACATACTTGCAGATGTTATTCCTTTTAAACTAACATATCTGTGCAAAGGTGACCTGACAACTGCTCTGCCACAGTGTTAAAAGGAATCTGTTATTTTAAACCACTACATGTAAACCAGTTCTGTTATTACTTGTTATTATTATTGATGGCACAATTATTGCAAGTGCTAGAAGGGAGGAGTGGAATTTTGTTCCTCATTTATACATGTGAAAATATCTTTAGGGCATTTATAACATTAAGTGTTTATAAAAATAAATCTATTTTTATGTGTAGACACGCCCCCCTCCTGATGAGGCCTTATTATTTTTCCTGTATATTCAGGTAGATTCTCAGTGTATGGCCAGGCACTGAGGTGAATGACAATGCTGCTGAAACGCTGGGTCCTGTCCCAGTTTCCTGGCCAGAAGTACAGGCGCAGGTCCTTCCCGGGCAGACATCCCGGGTGTCTGTGATCCGGGAACTCCGTGTGCGGGTGGTTGGGGCGGGCCGGGAGGAGCGGGCAGTTTGCTCTGCAGGCTGTGGCAGGGCAGGGTGTGACCTGTGCTGTGGTGCCAGGGGGCCGGACGCTGCGGCTGGCGCACACGGGCGCGGCGGACGCGGGGCAGTACACGTGTGTGGCGACCAACGCTGCGGGGCGGCTCACCAAGGACTTCCACCTCGCTGTCCTGGGTGAGTACAGCACCAGCTCTGGCACAGCACAGCGGGGGGCTGGGCACTAAGGAGGAGGTCTTGGCTGGTGTTCTAAAAACGTTAAGCCCAAACATACGTCCTTAAGGGAAAAAATAAGTGAATTTGATGCCATGGACAGAAAATTAGGTTGTAAAGAGAAGGCTCTTCTACACAGCGTCACAGAATCCCAGAATGGCTCGGGTTGGAAGGGACATGAAAACCCATCCCATTCCACCCCCTGCCATGGGCAGGGACGCCTTCCACTAGCCCAGGTTGCTCCAAGGGAATCCAACCTGGCTTTGGACACTTCCAGGGCAACCTGTGCCAGGGCCTCCTCACCCTCACAGGGAAGAATTCTTTCCCAATATGCCATCTAACCCTGTCCTGTGGCAGTGGGAAGCCACTCCCCCTTGTCCAGAGTCCCTCTCCAGCAACCTTTAGGAGAGTGCCCCTTTAGGCACTGGAAGACACTCCAAGGTCACCCTGGATCTTTCTCTTCTCCAGGATCAACAGTCTCAATTAATACGATGCCAACCTTCAGTCATTAGAGCCCTTGGTATGACAAAGGATAGAGACCAATGGGTTAGGGGGTGATCCTGCTGACATATTTAGGCTAGGAGTGCTCCAGCAGGCTCTTCAGAGGCTATTTGGAACCATTATTGTGCAATTTGGTCACATTGCTTAGTTTTAAAAAACACTATGTTTCCCAGAAAACACAGCTTTTTGTTTTAGTAACTATTTGTCGTTTTTATCAACAACTCTTAGGCCTGATGCAGGTTGTCTTACAGCATTTCTGTGTATCATTTTTCTTCTCCCTGAGGTGCTGAGCACCACCAGCCCCCCTTGCCTTCAGCTGACTTGGGCACAGTCAGCCTGTACATGATAACTCCCATTCATGTCAGTTCATGTTTATTTGATGAGCTCATGGAAGTGTAAGTGTGGTAGAATGGAAGAGATGGATAAACACTGGAGAGCATTCATTGTCTGACTGTTTTCTTTGGAGGGTTTTAGTAGCAGGGTGTTCTTGAGGGTTCTGGGAACCTCTATTGCATAGGCTTTGTTTGCCTTGAAGAAAAATGCTCAGTGAAGCTGATGTCAAGTGGAAAATTCCATTGTTCAGTCTTCTCTTCCCTCCCCCCAAAAATTCCTTTGTCTTTCTAGAGGAAAGTTACTGAAATGTGGGCTGATGGTGGCACAGAATCCTCACCACCTCACTGTCACTGGGAACTGTACAGGGACATGCCAGGGGTTCTCTGGATTGTTGGAGGAGGTGCAGCAGTTTGCAGGGAGAGCTTGGTGTAATAAGCACAATATTTGAAAAAGGTTCAGTGTGGCTTTGCTATGTTTTTGAAATTCATATGTGCTGACATATTACTGTATTATTTTGGGGCCAAAGCATGAGTTGCTGTGTTTGTTTATGAATAGTAACATTTGACCCGACTTAAGTCCTTAACTTCAGGATTTTAAGTTGTGTTTTGCCCCCATCTGTTTCCTTCACTCCAGTTTGAACCCTTCATAAGTATCAGCAATCTGGTGTAACATTATTTTTCTCTGTTGACAGTGAATTCTGCATATTCCCACGATTCTTATTTTTATAAAACTTTGGCTTCCAACATAGTGCTAGATCATAAATGTGCTGCTGAATGTATATTTTAATTCCTCTCTCTTTAGGTCTTCTGTCTATGAAAGTTTGCATTTTATAGGGTTATCAAAGTATAAATCTGTCTCCTTAGTGTGGCATTTTTGTGAATAAACTTCCCAAAATCCCATGGAGACTGAGCTTGCTTTCTTATAAGTCTCCTTTTCAGCCTGTTGTACTCCCTGCCTGCTTTGATTTGTAGTGCCACTTTATTTTGACCTCAATCTACTGATGGTTCTATTTAAAAGAAATAGCTGATCTCAGCTCTTAACCACCACACCTTAATAATCTGTCCTTCCCCATCCAAAAGCACATGTTGACTAGGATTACTTGGAAGCATCATCCAGGTCAGCCATACAGTAAGAGTTGCCTTGCCCGGAGTTGGGGTGGGATAGGTATTTTAAGGGTTTTATCTTCCATTTCCCTAGAGAAAGGTAATTTGTACCACAGCAAGATGCCTTTAGACCTACATAGTTTGTTTATTCCTGCATGGAATTAGCTGTATTTGCATAAAACACAGGTGTGCCTTTACACAGCATCCACTTGTTGGGAATCTGTTGTATTGCTCTTTTTTTGTGACAATGATTGTACAACCAAACACAAACAGTGGTGAGTTTGTTTTCCACATCCTGGATCCCTCCTGCCAGGATCATCAGGCAGCCTGTTGTGTTTAAATGTTGTGAGTAACCCATGGTGCTGTTGTGTTCCTGCCCGTTTGCAGTGCCTCCAGGGATCGTGGGGGAAAACAAACTGGAGGATGTGAGAGTGAAAGAGAAGCACACAGTTACCCTGACGTGTGAAGTGACAGGTAAAAGAACACTCTATTACTTATCTTTGCTTGTCAAACCCATGGTGTCCATCACTTTTGGTGCTGAACATCATCTTCTTAATGGAATTTTCAGTTGAGTGGAATTTTTAAATCTCAGATTTAACCCTGGTGCTTAGAGCAGGACTAAGCACTCCTTGTAAAGGTTGCATAAAATGAAACCAAGAGAGTAGTTACTGTGGTATTTCTTCTCCAAAAGCCTGTGGAATTTCAGAGGAGGTTCAAAGTCTTCAATAATGCATGTTCCAAGGCATCTCCCCACAGGGTGTGTTTTAAAAGGACACCTGAAACTGTATTTTTGTGTTTCTCAGAAATCTTGGCATACCCTGGAGGTTATATCTGCTGCTTTCTTTCCTGCCCTAAGGGAGCCCAGTGCCACAGATCAGCTGGCTGAAGGATGGGCAACCTGTGCCTGAGGATGGAGAGCACAGGGCTCTGTCTGGGGGGCGTTTGCTGCAGATCTCCAACGCCCAGGTCGGCGACACCGGGCGATACACGTGTGTGGCATCCAACGCTGCCGGGGACAGGAGCAAAACCTACAGCCTGAACGTGCTGGGTAAGGACCTGGGCTGGCTCCTGCCGGGAACAGCCATCTCAGGAGGAAAGATAATCCCACTGGAGTTGTGTAGTGCTTTACTGACAGCAGTGTGCAAGTCACCTGTCCACAGCGACAACTGTCCAGCTTAGGAACTGATAGTGGTTCAACAGAAACACCAGTGCTGCCCCTCAGACAGCACAGAGCTGGAAAATAGGGAACCATAACGGGATATCATCCCTATGGAATGGGCAGGACAGCACATTGGCTTATTGTGAGTCAAGGAAGGAACATCTGAAGAGCCCTTCAGATTGTGATCTCTGCAAAAAAGCTGTAACCATCTGCAGTTCTCTTTGTTTTTTCCATGAGGGCTATTGCACAACCAAGAGCAAACAATGGCCAGTTTGTTTTCCATAGCCTGAATTCCCAGGCTCACCCCTCCTTCCAGGATCATCAAGCAGCAGCTCTGCCAGCTGCTGCACAAGGAGTGGTGGCTGAATTCCTGGTGACCTGTGCTTGACAAAGGAATGAGGGGATGGACTGCACTGACTTGGGATCACTGCTGAGTTCAGGACAAAACATTAAGGCAGCTGAGTGTTGTCTGCCCCTGGGTTTCAGTGCTCCTTGTAGGAATGCCTCCCAGCTAGCTGAGGCTGCAGCCAGATTCCTAGACTGACCAGGGACCAGAAAATTGGCTGCTCAGAGAGGCCCTTCCTATGGTTAATGATTTGTTGTTCCTAGTGGCTCCAAGCATCGTGGGTGCAGACAGCCAAGGGAATGCAGAAAGTGTCACCATTATGCTCAACAGCCCCACCTCCCTGCTCTGTGAGGCTTATTCCTACCCTCCAGCTACCATCACCTGGCTGAAGGATGGGAATCCCTTAGAATCCAACAGAAATATCCGCATTCTGCCAGGTAAACTTCTTGTTGTTATTGAGAAATAGCATTACAGGTTATTCTTTTAGCGTTTTGGTTTTTGTTAGACTTCTGTGAAAAATCAAAGGATATATTTCTTTTAAGTGCAATGCACTGGCACAGGTTGCCCAGAGAAGCTGTGGCTGCCTCATCCCTGGAAGTGTCCAAGGCCAGGTTGGACGGGGCTTGGAGCAACCTGGGCTGGTGGAAGGTGTCCCTGCCCATGGCAGGGGGTGGAACTGGGTGATTTTTAAGGTCCCTTCCCACTCAAATAATTTTGTGAATCTATGTTTGTACTTTTGTAGCACTTTCCATTCCAATACTTTCGGGTGCTTCACAATTAACTGATTATTTATTTGTATTTTATTTGTTCTCAGGTATTTATTCTTTTGTTCCATAAAGCCAAGTGATGGCAAAATTCGTATGAGTTAATAATGAATATAAATAACTTGCAATTAAGTGTGGAAATCAGAGGGACAAAGATATAAATGACAGCATTAGTAAATAGAATGAGGTGGCATTTTTCTAGGTGATTAATAGTTAGCCGTTTTAAATTTGTGGAGTAACTCTTGCCTGGCACATCCATGGAGGTGCAGAACTGGAACAAGAGTCACTGGTAACTCTGGAGTAATGTAGATGAGCAAGTACTTCAGCCTTGTTAACTACAAGTGCTCAGAGGAAGAATGAACCCTGTCTAAATATCTTCAAGGAATTTTGTGTACAGAACTGTGTTAGCAGATTTTCCAGGAATCTATAAACAACAGGAGCTGTGATCCACAGCACTTCCCTGAGTTATGTACTCCTTTGGTACACATGGTGGTAAGCAGACAGGGTTTGGACAAAAGGGGTGAGAATATGCTGCAGAAAGTATTTCAGTAATTGGGAAGCAGGAGGAGGTGCTATTAAAGCTTGGTGTCTCTTGGCAGGTGGGAGAACCCTGCAGATCCTGAGTGCCCAGGAGGACAGTGCTGGCACTTACACCTGCACAGCCAGCAACGAGGCTGGACAGACCTCAAAGGACTATGAAGTGAAAGTCTACAGTATGGAAATACTTCCTTTTTTTTAATTTCTGTTTGTTTGTTTGTTTTTGTTGGTTTGTTTTTTGTTTTGGTTTTTTTTTTTTCATTCTTCCATTTCCCCCACTGCACTGTTCCTGTCCTGGTGAATACAAAGTTTTCTATTAGTGGCTTTGCTAAGCAAACATCTGCATTGGCCCGTGGCATGGCTGGAGGAGAGACACTAGAAAAGTTTGCTGTTGCATCCTTTGCAATGCTGGTGTTGGGCTAAAAGCCTTTGTACCACCCAGGGGGAGGAGATGGAAGGAACACTCAACTACAGTTCCTTCTGGAATGCTTTTTTTGGTACTGATTTTCAGATCAGACCAGTGCAGCACAATGGGAGATGTGAGCAGAGAATCTCCTGAGCACAGAAACTGTTTTAGAAAAACAGTAGGGGAGGGGACCCATAACACCTATTGGGAAACTTTCTTGAGTAAGGTGAAACAGGAGGATACTATTTTTATATCCTTCCATAAAATTCCATATGCACAACAGCTTTCCCTTTCCAGGCATCCTGTCAGCACATTGTCCTTTGAGCATCTGTGCCTAATACTCAGTTTTAATGCTCAAAGTCTTCATTATGAGCTCAGTCAACCATGATTTTTACCTTTTTTTTTAATTTCCTAGTCTGAATTGGAGTTGGTTTGCTCCCTTACAGTAACCATACTGTTATTTTAATTACACTAAGTCCCTAATAAGGCCCCATTGGATTTGGAATAATAAGAAGATGACAAAAGAGTTCATTACTGAAGCATAACTATGTAACAACGTAAAGCCCCCCAGCCCCAAGTGCCATTGCAACTGTCAGTTATTAGGGTTCTGTAAGCATTAGGGAGAGTTTAAAATTTCCAGTTGGAAAAAAAAAAAAAAAAGAGTGGAAAATGCTTTGAAAGCATCCAGAATAATTTAAAAGAGATTATGAGACCAGGCTGGGGGGCAGCTGAACAATTTTGAAATGTTCTGGTTTCCTTCTGATTCAGAAGGAAACAACATTTTGCAACACTGGGGTTTCAGTGGAGTGGAAATGTTGAGTTTTGACCAGCTACTTTGAGTGTGGACTCCAGTTCAAACATATGTTTCTGGGAATATTAGTTTCCATTAAAATGCTTTTTAATGATTACAATAGCCTGAACTTTATGGCATTCAAGCCAGGCACATAATGAAGTGCTGTAGTTAGGTAAGCTGTAGTCAGGTTTGCATGTTTAAAAGTGTTGAACACGGTTTTATATATTCTTACATATAATAAATGTACTAAAAATGGTTGAAAATGCATGCATATATATATCTTTATATATAAAATAAGAATTTGGCTGTGGGCAAGAGGCAGTTTATATAAGGGAACTTGCTTTCCCTGAGGTTATCACCCAGGCTTTGCCTTTGTCTGGTTAATTCTGAAATGCTGCAGCAGACAGTAAGTCAGGACAGTCTCTCCCTTTGTTTTTGTGCAGTTCCCCCCACCATTACCAGAGGGGATGTCTCAGGGACAGGGCTCTCCCCCAAGGAAGTGAAGATCAAAGTGAACCACAGCCTGACCCTGGAGTGTGAAGCTCAGGCCGTTCCTGCTGCTGCCATCAGCTGGTACAAGGATGGACAGGCCAGTCACAAACCTCCTTCCTTCCCAGGGGGATTTTGTACAGACACAGTTTGTATTCCTTGTCTCTCTTAACCAGCAGCTCACTGGCACTTCCCCCCCTCCTGCTGGTAGCATCACCCTTCTCACATCTTGGGGTGTTTGCTGTGGGCCAGACCTCTGCCAATGCACATCCTTGCTTTTTTTTGGGTGCCTGGCAGTGCCCTGAGCCACCAGTGCTGGAGTTTCCAGGCCTTCCACTGGGCTGTGCTCTAAAGAGGGAGGGCCCTGCCTGGCAGGAGCATCCCACGTATGACCACAAGTCCCTTGGCTATTGTGTAAAACCCCAAAGACCGTGTTACAGATGGTTCCCTCAAGTGCTGCCCTTGCAGAAGTTGCAGAGAACCTCCCAGTTGGTCCTGGCAGAGCTCACAAAGCCACAGGAGCGTGTGGCCCCTCAGTGAGGGCGAGGCGCGATTCCTGCCGCACACAGCGGTGTCCGAACGGAGCGGCACAGCTGGGGAGGGCAGGGCACAGGGCCCCACTCAAACACCTCATAAATAAAGAGAAAGAAATGGTGCAACTCCTGTAAGAGAGGAGAGAATAATCTCTTGCTTTAGCTCTTCTTGGTAGGGCAATCATCGTGGAATCAGCAATTCCTGGATTCACCGAGCACGTGGAAACAGCCTGGAGTCACAGGGAGACTGTGGGGACAGCCTCGGGTTCACTCAAGCATGCACTGTAATTCTGGGATCTCCTGGGAGTACTGATTGGATTGCCAAGGAAAAATTATGTTGGAGGGGTTGAGAGGTCCCTAAAAGCAGTGGCTCTCCACAGCTGGCTGCCACGGGCACAGCAGCTGCTTCTCCTTAGGCTGCCCCAGCTGAATGGCTTTCACTCCCATCATGGACTGGCTGAACTGTCCCCTGCAGGCTGGGAGTTCAGTGCCAGCTCCATAACCGTGGAAACGTGGGATCCCAGAATGGTTTGGGTTGGAAGGGACCTTGAAGCTCATGCAGTTCCAACCCCTGCCCTGGGCAGGGACGCCCTCCACTAGCCCAGGTTGCTGATGCAGATGCACACCTGAGGTGTCCCGTTTTCAGCCCTGAGACAGACAGGCTGTGTCAGTGCAGTCCCTGCTGTCCCGTGTGATGTGTCTGCAGGGACAGTAACAAGCAGTGCTGTGTCTCTGTGCTGCTGCTCTGTCCTTTCATGTTCACACCGTGTCCCTGCTGGGCAGCAGGTCCAGTAGGGTGAGTCACATCCAGTTGTTCACCTCACAGAACACTGCTGGTTTTCCACATGTAGATCTCCCATCAGCTCATTGACCTGACCAGTGAGTTCAGGGGTTGGATCAGCCTGGTTTAATCCAGTGTTAGGAGAGCCCTGGTGGGGATGGCATCACTCTTCTCAGGAGCATCTTGACTGGGGTTAGGAGTGATGTAAACCCCCATCCTTGAGCAGACCAGCCACCCCAGTCAGGGTGAAGATGCAGTTTCTGACAACCATGAAAAGAAAATTGCCTCCAGGACCTTGGAGCTCGATCAAGTTTACTCATATTACTTCCACAAATGTGGCTATTTCTAGTGTGTGTTTTACTAGGTATTAATTTTCATATGAAATTCCATTACAGCCACTTAAGGCAGATGACCATGTCCTGATCCAGGCCAGTGGCCAAACTCTGCACATCAAGGAGGCCCAAGTGTCCGACACCGGGCGTTACACGTGTCTGGCGTCCAACATTGCTGGGGAGGATGAGCTGGAGTTTGATGTCAATATACAAGGTGAAAAGAGAATCAAATTCTTCTGCTAACCTCCTTTTCTAATCTCCTGAGATGTTGGAATTTATAGTTTTATATCCTTTACCCCTGTTTGGTCTAATCCAATACTTTTGTCTTTTCTGTGATTTTTATTTCATGTATATTTTGCTGATCTTTGTACAGTATTTGATTATTCTTTTATATGTTGTGAAAAATGGAGCTTTTCAGAAGTCAGTGGAATGACATAACAACTCTGGTCTTCCTCTAATGACAAGAAAAGATTTTTGTTTAACTCAAACTAAGACATCATGTTTTATTTCTCTCTACTGAGTAGTATTTAGAGGCCCCAGACATCAGCATTCCATTGGCCTACACACTCTGTGTGAATACAAGAAAACAATCATGAGTAATTTCTGAAAATTTAGACAAAATGAGAACTTGAGTGAAACCAGATACCTTATTGTTTCAGTGGTGTTGTTGATTGATGTCCTCTGGGTTTGGTAGCAGGTCTTCTTACGCTGTTATTTATTAGTCTTCAGAAAATGCTCAGTAGATTGCTCAGTTGTTCATTCTGATGAGAAGAACTAGAATTTTCCTGGGTAACTTAAACTGGGGGGGAAGAGTTGATTTAATAGAGTTATTTTTTATTGCTTTTATTTAATGTTTCAATACCTTTTCATTTCTTGACTTTAAAACTCACCATTTCTGCTGCAAAATGTGACCGTTTTTCTTCTCCTTTGTTGTAGTCCCTCCTAGTTTCCAAAAGCCTTACAGGGAATGGGAAGCTGGGAACACGGTGGATGGGGGAAGAGTTGGAGAAAGCAAAGATGTGATTGTGAACAACCCCCTCTCCCTGTACTGTGAGACCAACGCTGTCCCCCCTCCCGTGCTCACCTGGTACAAGGATGGCTCTGCCCTGAGCTCCAGTGACAAAGTGCTCATCCTGCCAGGTGGGTGTTCAAATGGCCCTCCCTGACCTGAGGCCACCAAGGTGAGCAGGGATGGGGCAGCTCTGCTGGAGGAGAGCCTGGGGGAATTGGGATTGTCCAGTGTGGAAGAGAGAAGCTTCAGGGTGACCTGACTGTGGCCTTCCAGGGCCTTTGGGGCTACAGGAAAGATGGAGAGAGACTGTTTACAAGGGATGGAGGGACAGGACAAGGGGGAATGGCTTCCCACTGCCAGAGGGCAGGGTTAGATGGGATACTGGGAAGGAATCCTTCCCTGTGAGGGTGGGGAGGCCCTGGCACAGGTTGCCCAGAGAAGCTGTGGCTGCCCCTGGATCCCTGGAAGTGTCCAAGGCCAGGTTGGACGGGGCTTGGAGCAACCTGGGCTAGTGGAAGGTGTCCCTGCCCATGGCAGGGGGTGGCACTGGATGGGCTTTCAGATCCCTTCTGTCCCAAACCATTCTGGGATACTATGATGAAGAAATGGCCTTAGTGCTGGTATTTGTATAGTAATAACACACTTTTCCCTTTCAGAACATTCCTTTAATGTTCTTTTCAGACTTTGTTGGCTGGAAAGGTTTCTCTCCAGTCCTTGGCCTTAAGCTGTTTCCTTTTATTTAAAAAAGTAGTCACTAAAATGGTGTGAAGGTCACCATTTAACTTTTATAGAGAATCACAGAGTCCCAGACTGGTTTAGGTTGGAAGGGACCTGAAAGCTCATCTCATTCCAGCCCCTGCCATGGGCAGGGATACCTTCCACTGGACTAGGTTGCTCCAAATCCTATCCAGTCTGGCCTGAAACACTTCCATGTGCTGAGAAATAAAATACAGCAATACCTTCTCTCTGATGTGTTCCTGATTTATTTCCTTATTAGATTTGCTTTGACAAAATTGTAATTGGAGTAGAAAAGCCTTTTAACCAAGCAGTGAAGCATGGAAATCATGTTTCCAGCAGAAAAATGGCCATGAGCTCCTACTTAATGTCATGTGGGCAAGGGGAAGGGCTGCCTGTAGTCCTGGGAGTCTTGCTGTGCAGAGCTGCTTTGGGATGGGGGGTGTAAAGAAGGGCAGTGGTAAGAGGGTAATGCCTTCTTGTCCCCCTTGCTCTTCTGTTGGGAGAGCAATGACAACCACTCCCAGAACGTGTTCCTAAGATGTCCTCTCCTTCTGAAGTGATTTATGTGGCAGTGCTTTAATGAGGAATAGAGTGAAAAGTACCTTTAAGCTTACAAGTGAATCTTTTGGAACAGAATATTCCGTGCTTATATTTCCTTTTGCCTGTTCTGTGCCGTCTAACTGACAAATATTTCTCTTCTTGATGGAAGAATAATGCCTGGCTGCAAATTGCTGTAGAATGTTACTCCTTTCTGTGGAATTAATTGCTCTTTTCTAACATTCCACTATGAACATGGCTCAATTCCAAGGATCCGCCAGTAGAAAAAAGTAGCTGCAAAATAAAAGCTTTTAGTTATCTATAATTCAGACCAAATGCTTGACCATTCATAAATTTGCTTGCTCAGGTCTCTGGTGGGCCGTGGTGTGGGAATGATGGAGTTCCCTGGTGTGTGTTGCTTGCAGGAGGCCGAGTGCTGCAGATCCCGCGGGCCCAGCCCGGCGACGCCGGGACTTACACGTGTGTGGCGGAGAACGAGGCCGGGCAGGACTCCATCCACTACCATGTCCACGTGCTCTGTGAGCTCCCCTGCTTCCCCTTCTCCTCCTAGTGGCAAAAAAGAGTTCTCTGCTCACTAAGGGAGCGTTGTAGCCCAGGTTTCCTTCATGTTTTTAAAGTCTGTGTATTTGTAAAGTATTAAATCGGTGAGTTTAGGGTGCTGGAGTTGTAGAACTACACAGAATTGTGTGAAAATGTTGTTAGCTCAGAGTGTTTCTAGGTTGTTATTCTTATAGGGACTCCATTGTTACCCCTCTCACCCTTCACCAGAAAGAAAAGTGTAGGTAGAAATCCAGGTTTTATCTTGGTATCTCTTGTTCCTTCTCCAACTTCCTGTTGAAAAGTCTGACCAAGGCTTTTCTCTCTCTCTTTATTTTGGTCATCATTTTCTAAAATGCCTACAGAACTCCCAAAGGCTGAAGGAAATTGAGGGTTTAGATCAAAGAATGCCTGCACAACCGTGCTGACCATCTGCTCTGTCCATTGAGGCACTCAAGGTTTTGGCCTTGGGAAACACATTTCTTTACCTCTATTGCTGTGTATGCCACTGAAAATATGGGTTTATTGCTATGAAGGGGTTATGCCTCAGAAGTCAACTTTTATTTTTGATAGCAAAGAACATGATGGGCTAACTGGAAAATGAGTTTTCATCTCTACTTCTTCCTGGCTGCTGTGAATAAATGTAGTTGTGCTGCAGTCCTTTGAGTTATACTGAATTGTTCCAGCTGAACTATTCCTGGGGTGTTTTTATCTTTCACTGGATTCACTGGAGATTTCTCTTCTTCCTTCTGAAAACCCAGTCTGATTTAAGAAGCACCCCTGAGAGGTGCTGAGTGACTGTGTTCCCTCTGTCTGCAGCTCCCCCGTCCATCAGTGGAGCCGAGGGTGACCTGCCTGAGGAGGTGACTGTGCTCGTGAGCAGGGTGGCAGTGATGGACTGTGTTCCCAGTGGGAGCCCCTCTCCAAGCATCACCTGGCAGAAGGATGGCCAGCTCCTGCCAGAAGATGACAAACACACCTTTTTGTCTAGTGGAAGGAGGTTACAGGTAGCTTGTAGTGCAAAACTGATTTTTGGCTTCACAAACACAAGCCAAACTGCCCATAAACACAGATCTGTTTGGTTTTGCTGAGTGTGCAGTCCTTGCTTTCTCCTGCACGGTATTGCAGACATAAGGAATTTTTGTCCCTTCTTCCTCTCTCTCATTCCCGTGGGGTTCCCTTAGACTCAACTGTTTTGTGGGGTCATGCTGTGAACCATTCATTGAAATCACTTGGTTTAAAATAATATTGACTTTTGTGGAGAAAATAGTGTATTCTGAACAACTTTCCCTTTCTATCGATAAATTGGGTAAAACTATCAAACCAGTTAGAGAGCTGGTCTTAATCCTTCCCCTTTGATTCTTTGATAGTGTTGTCTATATGTTAGTTCCACAGCCATATGTTCTCTTTTTTCCTTAGATTTTGAATTCCCAAATAACAGATACTGGCAGGTACATCTGCATTGCAGAAAACATAGCTGGAAGTGCCAAGAAGTATTTTAATCTTAACGTTCACAGTAAGTACAATAATCCATAATTTGCTGTCTTCCATCAAATACTAGTTCAGCTTGGTGTGTGAGTTTTGGAGTGCTCAGGCACACCCTTGGCTTTATGTCAGGAAATCATCTTACTGGGTGTGATGGGCATTCTGACACGCCAGAAATCAAGGATCAGTTTAAGGTACCTTGGCAACACGTGGCTCTTGATACCACGTGGCTTTGGCTCCTTAGAGGCATTCCAGAAAGGTGGGAATTGTTTTTGAGGGAGCCTGGTGTAGTGGCGGTGTCTGCTCACCCTGCGGGGGTTGCTGAGCTCTGACATCACGAATTACAAGCAAGTTGAATTATAGTCTGTTTTGATGTGTTCATAAAATTAATTTTCCAAGGAAATTAATGGATAGAAAGCATTAAATGAAGATACACAGCGTTGTAAAAGGTTGCTTTTTAGAAATGTGCCCTTTGAGTTCCTTTCTGTTCTCTGTTTTTGGTTTTGTTGTGGAATTAAAATAAATTCTGGCCTTAAGCACCAGAAGTCTAAAACAAATGCAATCAAGAAATTAGGACATTTTTCATAAAAAAAATAATACCTCCACCACCTTCCCTTCCCTCTGCGAGTAGCTTCAGAAAACCAGGACCTCTCTAATTAACATTTCAGAGTAAACCCAACCTTCCCCTTTTATTTCTGCCCATTCTCCATCCCCCCACGTTGGGATTTCCATCCCGAATTGCAGAACAGAGGAGCATTGTTCCCACCAATTCCTGTGCACCATTCCATGGTTAAACCTCCCAGGGAATACTGGCAGCTCCATCCCTATTTGCTCTCACAGTACGATTTGCAGACCTGTATCCCAACCTTCTCCATGGGGTTGGTGTCCTTTGTCACTCCCTGCCACCGGCTGAGCCTCTTGGTCCAGTCTGGATAGAAAACAAGGGCTGTGTTCTCTCTCTCACTGCAGTGCAGGACCAGCATCCCAGGAATGGGAGGATTCAGGTTATTCCATACACAGTAATTCCCCTTTTCCTCATTTGCATACAGCAAATTTACACCCTGAATGGCACAGATTTATAGCCCTTTTTTCTATTCAGTGATACAATTAGCCAAAAATGGGGTTGTCATGGGAAGAATTTGCCCTGGAGTCATTCTTTGAGAAGTTATTTTCTTTTAATGGCGTCTGTCCAGATTTTCTGATGTGTGAGTTTTGTATTGAAATCAAAATATTTCCCTTTTCTTGACATATGTGTTTTAATTTAAACTTCTTGTCTTTAAAATATTTGTTTAGAGTGACAGTAGTCTAATCCTCTTCTCTTAAAAGAAATATTTGCCCGAAGCTTCAATTCTAGCTCAACAGTATTACCAATTTAGGTCTATTATTCTTAATACAGTTTAATTTGAAAAATTAGAGTGTAGTTGTTCAGGAAGGGACCACACAGGGTGAAGCACTGAGGGAAATCACTAAGCACCATGATCTGTGTCTTGTCAGTGTCAAAAAAAAAGGCTTATTTCCAGCATTTTTGTGTGTTTCTAATGGAACTGCTTTCATAAATTTCAATAAAATACTAAAGATGGTGTTCTTTAAGAGGTTGGAAAAATCACTTCTGATCTCCAAGGTGAGTGATAAAACTAACAGAAAACCTTTTAAAACATTGAAAATAAGCACCCAGTTTTAAAATCTCAACCTCTAACCTTAATATAGAATAAGGAGGTAATTTGCCTCCTGAGTGCTATAATTGAGCCCATTACTGCATCTGTGGGCACATACAGATAAATCTGCATATGCAGATTATTTGTGGGGGCTTTTCGCTGAAGAAATCGAAATCAGCCACTTTTTAAGTAAGTTACATTCAAGACAGCTGAGATTTGGCCCTGTATATTGAATTACCCACTGCCAATAATCACATCTGTGGCAAAGGAACTGTAAAAGTAAATAAATATAAATAACTATGAAATGTCATCAGATCAGAATTCTCCACTTAGTCTAGTGAACCATTTTATGCTCTTTATCAGGGAAATATCCTTCAGTTATTCCAAGCTGAAAAATATGGACTGAATTCCCCCATTTACATGGACTCCTTGTTTCTCCAGTGCCCAGAGGAGCCATAAACTTGCCTTAATGACTGGTTTGTGTCACTCAAGTGACAGCAAACAGCTGGAGAATTTCGGGTGGAGATGGGCCAAAATACTTCAACGTTTCTGTCTTTGAAGAAGAGGATTCCGTGTGTTCTTTGGAATGATTTTTCCACCCTATAGAGCCAAAAACATGCTTTTGCTTTCCTCTTAAGTGTTTTATATATCCCCACTGCAAAAACATGGCAACTAAAACTTGGGGGTTATTAAAAGGAAGAGATTTACAGTCATTTCGTTTTAAGTCATTCTTGTAGAAAGGTCACATGTCAAAATATTCTTGATTTAAAAGTACTGGGACTTGTGAGCTTAAAAAGTGCACCCCTTGGAGCAGTGGTGCAGGCCAGGATTCTGAAAGTGCTTAGCTCACTGTTAAACAACAGGTTTGTGTGGTTACAGAACAGCCCTCAGCTGAGGCAGGAGGAATCATTTTGGGTTCTCTATCGTGAGAAAATGTACTACTTCAGGAAGCATAGGAGCAATAAGAATTCAGGAAGGAGTGATAGTCATCCTACACATCCTGCCACGGGGAATCTGATCTGTGCTGCCTCATACAGCAAGTGTCTGATGGGGCAGTGTTGGAAAATTGAGAGGGCATGAGTCAGGACCTCGTGGAGGCTCATTAGCCTTCCCAAATCTCGAGCACAGAAGGACTACAAATGAAATAATTGACATTTTTATGAATTACAGGAGCTGGAATGACCATTAGATTGATTTCAGTCATATTTCCAGCTGCATCCAAAAAAACAGCAGGTCCATTCATGGGATGTGAGAGATTTTTGTGACTTTTCCCTCTGGTGAAACCCATCAATGCAGCTTTATTTTAGGAAACCAGGATCTGGTGGAATATCCTTTGCTGATGCAGTGTAAACCTATTAATGTGTGTTTCTCTCCACAGTTCCTCCAAGTGTTGTTGGTTCTAACCCTGAGAATTTGACTGTGGTGGTGAATAATTTCATCTCTTTGACTTGTGAGGTCACGGGCTTTCCACCTCCTGATCTCAGCTGGCTCAAGAATGGAAAACCTCTCAGTTCAAATTCCAACACTTTCATTGTGCCTGGTGAGGAATCTCAGCTATTTCTACAGCCTTTGGGCTCAACTTCTGTGTGGTTTGTCTTGATAAGGCCCATGGCCACTAGTTATAAAGCCTGTTGGACCTGCAGTTTTAAAATAGCATTTGGGATTAACACAATCCCCACGGGATAAATCTGCAGCCTTCCCTCTTTGCTTCAGGTGCTCGGACGCTGCAGATTCCCCGAGCCAGGCTACCAGATGATGGGGAATATACTTGCATTGCCAGGAACCAAGCTGGGGAAAGCCAGAAGAAGAGTTTCCTAACTGTCCTTGGTTTGTTTTTTGCTATTTTCTGGAATAATACCTATTGCTTGGAAAACACAGGGGGTTTATCTGTTTTACTGGGTTGTTTCAACAAAACAAAGGCAGAAGTAACTCTGAGCTTCTCCTGCAGTGCCCCCAAGCATCAAGGACCACAGTGGAGCCTCCCTGACAGTGCTGAACGTGCGGGTGGGCACGCCGGTGACACTGGACTGTGAGTCCAATGCCATCCCACCCCCGGTCATCACCTGGTACAAGAACAGGCTCAGCATTTCCGAGTCTGCCCACGTGGAGATCTTGGCAGATGGGCAAACGTTGCGCATCAAGGGTGCAGAGGTAGGCCAGGCTGTGGGGAGGCTGCACCTGCCACTGCTCTGCTGCTGTTAGGCAATTATTTTCATCTGTGTTGGTATATTTTACTTGCTGTCGGTAGGAGATGTGTTTGCTGGAGGCCTTTCTTGCTGTGAAAAGGACCTCGAGTTGGCAGAAACACAGGAGGGTGTTCGTGTCTCTAAACTGTAGGATTGAAATCAGACTCCATAATGATTTCTTTTTGAATATATTTTAATTTTAGGTTTCTGACACAGGCCAATACACGTGCAGAGCCATAAATATTGCGGGGCGAGATGATAAAAATTTCCATCTTAATGTTTATGGTGAGCACTCTCTGCATTATCTACAATAGTATCAAACCATAGACTTTGTAGATTAGACAATGCAAAACCAGTTTACAAAATATGTTTGTTAACCAAACAATTTTTCTTGCTTCTGTTCAATTCCTAGTGCCTCCAAGTATTGAAGGCCCTGAACAAGAGTTGGTCAGTGAATCCATCAGTAATCCTGTCACCTTTGTGTGTGATGCCACTGGGATTCCTCCACCAACATTAGTGTGGCTTAAGAATGGAAAACCAATAGGTAAAACATTCTCTTCATGCTTTTCACTTCTTGTTTTCCCCTCTTTGAGGCACCACTGTGCTATTTGCTGTCTGTTGGTTGTTTCTTCTTCATCTGTCTCTACACAGACTCTCCTGGTAACTGATTGCAATCTTTGTTTGGAAATTTTGAGGAAAGAATTTCTCCCGAAAGAGATGTTTGCTCCCCGTGGCCTGGTTTGCAATGATGACTTGTTTACATATTTTCAGAAAACTCGGATTCCCTTGACGTTCACATTTTGTCTGGTGGAAGCAAACTTCAGATTGCTCACTCCCAGCTCCTGGACAGTGGGACCTACACCTGTATTGCCTCCAATGTAGAGGGAGAAGCTCAGAAAACCTATGTGCTTTCCATCCAAGGTGAGGGATGAGGGTTCAGTGAGCAGAACTGGTCAAAAATTCAGTGAGTGTGACACTGTATCTCTGCCAGAAGCACCAAGATAACTTGAACATGTAGGAAAGTGGAGAATTCAGACCATTATTTTTATGATCTGTGACTGGGGGGGAAATGGTTAGAGGGTTATACTGCTAGAAATTTGCATGGAAAAGAATATTCTTAACCTCTGATTGTGGAACTTGAATGCAGTCATGCAGGCTGTGTGTGTTTGCTCCTGGTCACATCCTTCCTGTGGAGCACCTGAGCAGCTTTGGAGGATTCTGGAGCACCACACACAGGTGGCTTCAGGAGCTGTGATACCCTGTTGCCTTTCTTGCCAGAGCAAATGGGAGGAGTTAGCAAAGACATACTGGCAGAATTCCCTTAGGAATACCTTTTTTGTCCCCCCTGGCTCCAATGACAATGGAATCGCCTCCACACCCAAAATGGTGGACAGGCGGCTCCCCCTCAGCACCGCACACAAAATGGCTGCCACCCTTTAAGGCCACGCCTCCTCACCACCTTTTGGGGTCAGGCCATGCCCCATTGGCTCCACCCGTCTCACCCCCTCAGAACCCCCAAGCTGCTGGAATGGGCTCAAAACGGCCCAAAGTTGACCCCAAACAGCGATTTGCCCTCAAGTTTCTCTTTTTGACCTCTTTCCCCCTTAATTCTAGTTTTTAAAATCCATTTCTTGTGTTTTTTACCCCAGTTTCCTGTCTTGTAAAGATAAAATGGGTTAAAAATAAGGGGAGGAAAAGTAACAAATAGTTAAAAAAGGGGAATAAAGAGGTCTGTGGGCTCCTGTGGGTCTGAGGGGGCTCCTGTAGGGTTTGGGGTCACCTGTGGACCTATGGGGGGGTCCCAGGGCTGGGTTTTCCTCTGTTCCTAATGATTCATCCCCATTAGTTGTGCCTCTGTGTGTCAGGTTTTCCCCAAGGTTAAGAATTGAATATGAAGCTGTAAATGTGACTGAAATTGTTTGAAATGCTCAAAATTTACTAGAAAACAGGCTAGAAATGGCTGTGGTTGGGATGGAATAATCGTGTGGCTGTTAACAGGACTATGATGGTCTTGATCATAGAATCCCAGAATGGTTTGAGTTGGAAGGCACCTAAAAGCCCATCTCATCCCACGCCCTGCCATGGGCAGGGACACCTTCCACTAGCCCAGTTTGCTCCAAGCCCTGCCAATCCTTCCAGGGATGGGGCACAGCTTCTCTGGGCAACCTGTGCCAGGGTCCAGAACCTGTTCCAGGTGCTGCACTAAATGCTGGCACTCCTGAGCTACTGCAGTGGGACTGTTTCTAGTTCAGGTTATGTTTCTGCTGCTGAATCCTCTTCCCTCCATTGTGCTTTTCCAGTTCCTCCCAACATTGTTGGCTCTGAGATGCCAAGTGAGGTCAGTGTCCTGCTGGGAGAGAGCATCCAGCTGGTCTGCAGTGCCCAGGGAGTGCCCACACCCGACCTGCAATGGCTTAAGGATGGAAAAACAGTTGCCAGTGATGATTTACAAAGAATAAGGCAAGCAAAAATAAGCAGACACTGCCTTCTCTTCTATAATTTCCAGGCTCAGAGGGGGAATAGAAGAGGAGGGAGTGTGAGGAGGGCCAGAGTTGAAGCTTAGCCAAGTTAAGAACATCATCTCCCTCTTTAACTTCTATAAATCTTGTATAATTTTTTACTACTTTGATTTTTTCTTTCTATTTTTTTAACAGAGATAAGTATATGATATTTATTTCTTTCTCAGTTAATAAATTCCATTAAAGTTCATCAGCTTCCTGAAAGTTTATTAAGGTCAATAAGTTCCATTAAGTTCCTTTGGAGGAGAAAGATCTGAGGCATGGAAACATTTTACTTGATGCTTTTCATTATGGGTCCTTCAAAAGCCTGGCTGCATCTGAATCCTAAAACAAAGTTAAACAGATCATCTCTAGGAAAAAATTCCTAGCCTATCTCTAACAATAATATTTTGCAAAACACAATGGTTCTCTCACCAAACTCCCAGGAGGATAGAGGTAGTTATTTAACCGTCCAAAATGGACTGTTTATTAGCCAGGTCAGAGGAATACTAAACAAACTCACTGTGCTTTGTGATGCTCCTTGCAGAGTGACTCCAGATGGCAGCACATTAAACATTTCCAGAGCTCTCAGTTCGGACACAGGGAAATACACTTGTGTAGCTACGAACCCTGCGGGAGAGGAGGACAGGATCTTCAACCTGAATGTCTATGGTGAGTTCTCCCAGATGTGAAACCAAAATCTGTGCATAATCTCATCTTTGTACACACTCCCCAGGGAGAGCCCAGAAAGGAATGTCTGTCTGCAGTGGAATACTAAATACATGTGTTTCCAATTGCATGTACTGTAGATATCACAGTGTATTCCACAGGATGTTCTGTCAGTGACAAAAGCATTGAAATCGCTGGTAAATGTGTTCTGGGATAAACAGGAATTAATTCCTTTAGTGGGTTTCATAATAGAGGAATTCTGCTTGTGGTGATTTTTTTATTTCTTGTGGAGAAAGATAAACTAATGGAACAAAAAAAGCAGTATAATAGGAAATCAGCCCCAAGCATATCTTCACTAATTCCAGTCAAAGTACATCAGCTAAAAGCAGAGTGGTGTATAGGGAACTAATAGTTAAAGGGCCTGAGTTTAAAAGAAAAATGATGGAGTGTTGAAGGAAATTCTTCTCTTCCACAGTTTGACATCCAGAAGATAGTGAGTGTGATTCTTTAGCAGCGTAGAGAGTGGATATTTTAATTTGTGAAAAATGTGTTTATTAGGTACAATGGCTGAAGTGAAGAGGGGAGAGTTCTGTGTAGGCAGGGTTTTACAGCTGTGCAGGGATCTGTCCCATTATACAGCCTCGGAACGAATGGGAACACAGGCATGAGATGATCTTTGATATAATAAGGAACAATCCTTAGTGACCACATCACATCTTTTGGGAGGGAATGGCTCTGCACAGCAGCAGAGAGTTTTTTGTTCAGTTTGCAGTGGTTGAAATTCAAGCAATAACCAACTTAAATGGTCTTATCGACACAACTGTCGTGTGTGATTGGATTGGTGAGTGAGCCAGAGCTTGGGGCTGCACGTGGCTGGGCCTTCTTTGTATAGTGAACCCTCAAGAGCATGGTTTTCACACTAACCTATAAAACCAAAAAAGCCCCGAAAGCAGTTCTGTTGTATAATCAGCTGGAATACTTAACTAGGCATTTTGAAACTTCCTTTTTTAAAAATGAAGGCAGCAGACAAATCTAGGTGTTAATAAATTAACTTTCCTCCTGTGTGGCTTCCCTGTATTTAAGTCTTATTGAAGGACATAGGTTTAAGTGCCAGGTCCTTTCTGTCCCTGGGTTCAGCCTGTCCCCTCGAGGTTGGCCCTTCCTGCACTGTCATTCTCTTCCCATGAGCTTCAGGCTCTGAGCTCCCTCTTGTTTGCCACAGCCTGACAAATCAAAGGGAGGATTCTACTGTCCTTCTAAAGTGCATCTGATTTTAAATATGTAACTGGGTAATTTATTAGTGCTCAATATTATTGTTAGCGGTTTTACTCTGTTAAAAATGAGGATCATCTTACTAGGTTACCTGTGGGGCCTTACGTGCAGGATTTCCTACGAGGTAACACATGAGCAACGATTTTTAAGAGTCGGTTTTAATATCTTCCTTTTCAACATTTACAAAATGTAGTGCCTCCAGCAATAGCCAATAGTAAAGCTGAAGCAGAGGAGCTCACTGCCCTTTTGGACACCTCCCTAAATATTGAATGTACTGCTTCTGGGACCCCCCCACCACAGCTACACTGGCTGAAGAATGGCCTTCCTCTGTCTGTCTCCTCTCAAATCAGGCTGCTGTCAGCTGGGCAGGTTCTCAGGTTGGTTTTCATCTATTTTAACTAACTCAGTTTTCTGTTCTCATTTACTGTATCAGCATAAGTCTTCTAGTATTCTTGGAAGCAAGAGGAAAATTTGGTCTAAACCATGCCGTAGTGGATTCCATGTATTCCATTTACAGCTTGCTTAAAATGCTTTTCTCCTTAGACTTGCCCGAGTCCAGATCTCTGATACTGGTGTGTACACTTGTGTAGCATCTAACAGGGCTGGAGTGGACAACAAACATTACAACCTGCAAGTTTTTGGTGAGTTTCACTGCAGTGCTTTATGCAAGGAATCTTATTTCTTAATTTCTTAAACCAGTTTTCTTTCTCACCAACACCATGTTGCAGACAGCCACAAGTATATCTTATAATCACGAGGGAAGCATTGGCTTTTCAATGTGTTGGGGTTTTTCTAAATGGAAAGTGTTTTAACCCTAGAAGAGTCCTTACTTGAACTGTCACCCAGAATCCCAGAATGGTTTGGGTTAGAAGGGATCTTAAAGCTCCTCTAGTTCCAACCCCCATGACACATCACAGGTTTTTTAGAAAGAGGAATAATATGTAATTTCTCAGTGAATTTTAAGCCATGAATGTGAGTGGGGAAATGCCAAAAGGTGGCTGCATTGCAGCTGTCTTCCATCCAGCACTGCCCTCTGGGCTGTGCCGTGTGTGACCCAGCTCTCTGTGTCTCGGCAGTGCCACCGAGCCTGGACAACGCGGGGGGCACGGAGGAGGTGACGGTGCTGAGGGGCGGTGCTGCTGCCATGGAGTGTCTCACTGATGGCTCTCCTGCCCCCTCCGTGGCCTGGTTTAAAGATGGCCATCCCCTGGGCCTGGGGGCTCACCTGACCTCCAGCAACCAGGGCATGGTCCTTCACCTGGTGCGGGCAGAGCCCGGGGACACGGGCAGATACACCTGTATGGCCTCCAATGCAGCCGGAGACACCAGCAAGCACTTCGTCCTCAGTGTGCTGGGTGAGTGTGAACCTGGGAGTGCGGCAAAATGGGAGCAGGAACGTGGCACTCAAACAATCTCTAGGGATAAGGAGGGCTTTTATAGACTCACAGAATCTGTCTGTTCTGTTCAGAGTGGTTTGGGTTGGAAGGGACCTTAAAGTTCATCCAGTCCCACCCCCTGCCATGGGCAGCGACACCTTCCACTAGCCCAGGTTGCTCCAAGCCCCGTCCAACCTGGCCTTTTCAATAAATGATAAATGAGAGAAATAAAGAAGTGAAAGATACCTAAAAAGATGTGAATGTATAATGTAGTATATATATTTCCCAAGTACTGAAATATGCTGTAATTAATACAACTTTATGCTATAAATTAAGAACTTTGGTTAGCAGAAATTCAGCTTGACCGGAAGATGCACAGCTGAAAGTACAACAGTGAATATATAAATATATGAATAAATATATTCACTGAAACTGAAAAATATATTTTACCTGTGATTTTGAAAACATTTTCTAATGAATAATTGCAATGCCTAAAATATGCAAATTAATAGGCAGAGGCAGATGGAAATTACCTGAGTTACTCAGGGAGTTCATGACACACTCAGAAATAATATAATGTAGACTAATTCTACCAAGTCTACCCCCAAGGTTGTATATGATGTTTTATAGGCTTTCACAGTCAGTTGTTTTAGGTTTTTTGAGTCAATAAAGAACTCAAATGTTTTTTCTTCCCCAGAGCCACCTCACATCAATGGTTCAGATGAACCAGAAGAACTCTCTGTCATCGTTAACAACCCACTTGAACTTCTCTGCATCTCCTCTGGTGTTCCAGTCCCCAAAATCTCCTGGATGAAGGATGGGCGCCCACTTCTGCAGACTGATAATGTTCATGTGCTGAGAGAAGCCCTGAGAATAACCAGCGCTCAGGTGGAGTATTTGTGTCAAGATAGGCTCAGATCTGCATTCCCAAAAGAGTGCCTGCCTTAGGACTGTCCTAAGAGATGTCCTAAAAACCTGCTACAAAATCACCTTGCCTTGGAGTTTCCCATACAGAGCACACAGTAATATTCTGGGATGAGAGTGCCCAAGCACTTCAGCCTCTTTTGTGCTTTGTTACTTCATGTTCACTTCAGAGTTCCATAATTTTTTTATTTATTGGTGCATTGTGTTACAATGCAGAACAATCAATGCTGGGACTAAGCATTTTATGGTTTTAATCTGTCTGTGATCTGTTCTTATTCATTTTCTACCTATTTGACTCTTGTTACTATCCCTTGCTTTTCTTTTGTGATTTATAGTTCCTCTTCAGCCTTTCTTCTCTTCCCATTAGCTTGGATTTTCCTAAAGCCATTTGATGACACAGAAAAACTGCATTTGCAGCCTTCTGGCTGCAAGTTTGGAAAAAATAGTAAAAAAACTAGAAAGACTTTCAGATTAATTCATACAATAAAAGAGTCCAAGAAAACAACCTTTAAAAACCTTCACCATTAAACTAAAGACTGGATCCAACTGTGGGCAGCCAGGTGAAGTTCCTCAAAGAGCAGTGGGATAGGGCTGGGGATTCATTTGTCTGTATAACAAACACTTCTTGGCTTTACAATGAGGAGTTTACAGGAAGGAGAAACCATAAAGGATTTAATGACTGTGTGTGCACAAAAGGATTTCCTTAGTACCCAAACCTGACGCTTTCTTAGATTGATCCCACTGCCAGTTCCATCTTTACTGCTTGGAGACACATTATCTAGAGAGATTTTATGGAGGCCTGCAGCTCCTAAGCCATCTCTGAACAATCCCAGCATGGTAAAATAATGAAGTATTCAAGAACTTCATTTTCTTCCAGGCATTCCTTATCTGCTGTGTTTGTGTTCAAGTGCTGCCTCTTATATGTTGTTGCCATGTTTGTATTTCCTGTTTTTGCTGATTTTTTCCCGCATTCTGAGGTTTCTGCTGAAGTTGTTCCTGTCTCTAGGTGGAGGACACGGGAAGATACACGTGTTTGGCATCGAGCCCAGCAGGGGATGATGATAAGGAATATTTAGTGCGAGTGCATGGTAAGTTCAGTTTAGGAAAAAAAGTTATTCCTTCAAAGTGTGAACTGCTAAGGTAAATCAGCATCTCATTTAACAAGGACATATTCTCTGATATTGCACCATATGATCATAACTAACGTTTCTGAATAAGGATAGTTATTCTGAGCATGGTACACAATTAGAAGGGAAACTTCCACCTGATTTCTGTTACAATTCCAAGTCCTGTTTTTGAATACTAGGAAGTTTATTGTGAAAAGGAGATGAAATGTACTGATACATTTAGCTCAGGTATTGAAAAGTTGAACTAATTAATGATATCGAGCCATCGCATTTATTTTAAACTTCAGAACTAAGTTGGAAGTTTTCAATAAGGAGTTTTTGTGATAGCATACGTGTGGTGTTGATTTTGTTCTCTGTTCCAGTTCCTCCCAACATTGCTGGTACTGGTGGGCCCCAGGATGTGAGTGTGCTGCAGAACAGACAGGTCATTCTGGAGTGCAAGTCGGACGCTGTGCCCCCTCCCACCGTCTCGTGGCTGAAGAACGGAGCGCTCCTGGAGGTACAGGGGTTCCTTGTTTGCACTGGCTCCCTGTAGCTGTTACACACAGTGCCTGAGGGTTCTTGCTCCTCTCACTCGCCCCTCCCGTGCAGCACATGAGCTCCAGAGAGCTGAGTAGCCCCAGCCCAACTCCAGGTAGCCCTGACTGAAGCCAGCAAACCTGTGAAGTGGCCATCCCGCTGTTACTTGTTCTTTTTTCCTTTAGGGGGATCCCTTGCTCCTCCTGGATCCTCTGAGCAATGCTAGAAGCCTTCGGTAAACTCCTGAATGGCTTCCCAGGAAAGGTAGCTGAGAAAAGACTACACTATATGTTTCCTTTGGCTATATTATGCATCCTCCTACTCTAGTAGCATTTAGAAAGGAACTGAAGTTCTTTCAAAGCAAATGGGTTGCTAATCACCACAGTTTTGTACCAAATGCATCTTTTCCACTCAGAATTCCATAGTGGAACCAGTCTTTGCTGGTCGAGAGACAATTAGCAGGAGGGGGATGGTTTATACAGAAAGAATTTTTTACTTCCCATCCTTGGGATCACTCACGAAACAGGTGCTACTCAACTGAACATTGAAGTTCAGTTATTGATTGAACTTAGTTGATAATTTTCCCTCAGTTGATCTTTATTCTTTAATGAGGAAACAAATTCAGCTTATGAATTGTGTCTCCCTTAACTGTGATCCATCACTAAATGTTCACCCAAATTTCTCCTTGTTTGCTTTCCTTTTGACATACCATTCCTCAGACTCTTTCTCTAGTGTAAATTTAGAAGAATTAAATACTATTGGAAGAAGTAAGAATATGGTGGGTGAATATCTTACAAGCTGCTGCTAGAGACTGTGATCTTGAATATGGCCCAAGAACCAGCTAGAAACAAAACTATCAAACCTGCTTTTGAACAGTTAATTTCTTAATTGAGTAGTGGGGGGTTTTATGAAAAGAAGGTCTAACAAGGCTTGGAAATGAAATATGTGAATACTTTTTGCCTTAGTCTTCATTGGAAGGCTTGTGTTTTAAAAGCAGTACTTAATGAAAACAATGCATGAAAGGCAGCCACTGTTAAAAATATTCACCAGGGCTCAAAGCAGGAGAGGAAGGCTGTGATGGCTGTAGGTACTGAGCTGGGAACCTGGGAATTAGCTTTATAATGTGAGTTCTCCTCTTGCCTCGTGAATTGATGTCCGTATGTGAGGGCTGAGGCTTCTTGGGACCTCAAAGCAGATCTCATTCCAACTCTGCCATGGGCAGGGACACCTTCCACTGTCCCAGGTTGCTCCAAGCCCCGTCCAACCTGGCCTTGGACACTTCCAGGGCTGGAGCAGCCACAGCTTCTCTGGGCAACCTGTGCCAGGGCCTCCCCACCCGTGAGCCTGTGTGAAGATACATTCCAGATATCAGGAGAACATCAGTGTCCTTCCCAATGCCTGGTTGCTTTCTCAACCTCAGGGAAATGTAATAGCCTTCTATTACTAAAAAGCTGGGAAAGGGGTGCCCTTGGTGTGGAAAGGGAGGTGCTTATTGACATATCATCCTCCTTATCCTGGAAATGTTGAGTGACACATGTTCACAGTGACAAGAGAAGTTTGGGGAAAGTCATGTTCTCAGGTTGCAGTGTTATTTCCATTTATATCATCACTGCTCTTTGGGACCAGCCTTGTGGCTTTTTTGTCTTCCACTGGGCAGATTTTGAGGTCTGCACTAGTATGAGGTCTGCTCTAGTCCCCTTCTGCATCCTAAATGATGGAATTGTGCTGCACCACCTTTTTTGGTAGCAGAATTGTGGGAAGATGTGACCTCCAGCAGCTTTAGAGTCCTGACACTCTTCATAAATTTGGAAATGCACATTGAGGGTTAACACAAGATGTAAGCAGGAGCCTCTTGACCTAGTCTGTCTTTATTTAACTTGCTGAATTTGTGTTTTTTCCAGGATAGGTTTTCTAACATACTTAAGTAGAGCATAAGGATTAAATTATAGCTTTACCCCCTGTCTTCTGTCATCTATATGCCTCTGTGTTTAGAAACCATCACATAGGCTGTGTTCTGAACAGGAAATACCAGTGATTACCCAAAATCTGTCTCTAATCCACTCTGGGGGTGACTCATGTCACCGGAGAGGTTCCAGCCCTGCTGTTTGTCCTGCATTGTAGGCCTGGGGCTGGTGTCTGGTATGAAACCAGTGTTCCAGGGTGCCAGTGAGAACCAGAGGAGTGTCACCTCTGCAGTGCTCTGCTCAGACCCTTAGGCAAAAGAGTAGATAGGAATGTCAGGTTTCAATTCTATCCACAGGGTGGGTAGCACACACTGGAAAAGCTTGAATTCCTGCTCTTTTTTCTACTGGGTTGTATCCACTCAGGTCTTTGAGCACTTGTAGCTGATGTTACTGTCAGTCGTTCGTGCAGACGTGACCCAGACTGGCTGTGGTAAGAAAGCTTTGACTGAACTGCCCTTGTGGCAGGGGCTGTGGAGTCACTGTAGGGCTGGGAAGAACTGCTGGATTTCTGGATACAGAGCCTCTATCCAGAACTGTGGCTAGTGAACTCCTGGCTGGTGAACTTAGCTGGCTAAGTCTATCCTGGCTCCCACCTGAACAAGACTACGATGCTGGAAGAACAGTGTAGAGAAACTTGTATTCCTTCTGCCTGTAGCGTGCATAGATTAAAAAAATAATAATAAAAAACTGAATCCTGTGTTATTAGTTGCCCCTTTCTATAAAAACTCCCAAGCCCTTTGGCTGTATAGCCCAAAAGGCTGTCTCCTTCAGGCACAAGTCCCAGGAAGGGTTTCAAGGGGGAACCAGTGAGCAATGATAGTTTTTTAAAACTTTGCTTACCCTCTTATCTTGAGGGATGTAAATGAAGTTAAGCCAGCAATGAATTATCTATGCCCTTCTTTCATGGTTTTCATTGCTCTGCAATGAGAGAATGTTCTGTCTTCACCAGGAGGACAATGGGAAAGCTCTAAATGTGTCCATGTGTCTGTCTGTGCCCTCAGGGAACGCCGCGGGTCCGGATCCTGTCGGGCGGGCGGTACCTGCAGATCAACAATGCTGACCTGGGGGACACAGCCAGTTACACCTGTGTGGCCAGGAACGTGGCAGGAGAGGTGACCAGGGAGTTCCTGCTCACAGTGCATGGTAAAATCACAGATCAGCCTTGTGCACCTTCATCTTTGCATGGCATTTCTGCAGGAGTTCAGGCAGCAGGAAGCAAATATTAGTGGTCTTTTTCTAGCCACATGTTGGCCACTCAGGCCATGCCTAAACTGTGGGACTGAGTGTGGTCTCATGTCTGAGTCCACAGCTGTCCCCAAACTAAAGGACCTGTTGGGGTCTCCCCATGGCTCACTCTCCATCTGTCTGTGCTTCCTGCTAATGGAGCTGCATCTGGCCATCATCCTGATAGGGAGTCAGGATACATCCAGAGGGAACCCCCAGATACAGGACTGAGAAATGCTCCTGGGCAAATTCAGAGAGATTCTTTTGAAAGCATTTCACTGGCCCCTTGGGGACAGGGTTTCACAGCTGGCTTGGCCACTGGTTTGGCAGGTTCCTTGAAACCTGTGGCAGCTTCTCTGCACCTGCAGCAGGAGAGGGCAGGGCCTGAGGGGCCCTGTGCTTGATACTTGTCCTGTGCTACCACAGCCCTGAGCTCCATTTTAGACCTGTTTATTTTCTCACCTCCAGTCTGATAAGAAACTCTTCTGCTCTCACACTCGGGTGCTGAGAAGGAGTTTTTTCCCTGTTTCTGTTTGATTCCCACCCCATAACTTGCAGAGCTGACCTTTGCAGTGCATTTCAGCCAATGTTTCTTTCTCCTCCCCTGCTGCGCTGTGGCAGTTACCGTGTGCTGCCCAAAATGGTAAGAAACTTGTTCCTGTCTTTGCAGTGATCCCAAACCTGCTGCTGCCTCTATTTTCATGTGTTTAGTTTCAGTCATTGCAGTGTAAAGTTATTTTCTTTGCATCATCAGCAGTTTTCCCTCTGCAGTGGCTCCCACGATCCGGAGTGGTCCCCAGACTGCCGTGGTGCACATCAATGCCTCTGCCCTTCTGGAGTGTGCTGCACGAGGGGTCCCAGCCCCCAGAGTCACCTGGAGGAAGGATGGGGCTGTTTTTACTGGAAACAGTACAAGGTATTGTCCAGAAGTCAACATAAATGTTCCTCATTGCTATTTAAGAATGTATTCATTACGGAAAGTGTAATTAGACATCAATGACTTAGAAAGCAATTTTGTTTTCACAGATCAGAACTAATATTTTTACTCTCAAATGTGGAAAAATAACAGTGATAGAAAGTGTAATGTCATAGAATCAAAAAATCACAGAAGGGTTTGGGTTGGAAGGGACTTTAAAGACCATCTTGTTCCAACCCCCTGTCAAGGGCTGGGACCAGAAGTTGTTCTACAGAAAAGTAGCAGTACCAAAGGTTTCAGCCTTTTATTGTTAAGGACAAAACCCCCTCCTTTTAGAGCTAAATGTAATAGTAATTCTTCTAATATTGAAGGTTTTGAACACTAAATGTGAATGATCTTTATATTTTTATATATATATATGTATGTATATATATATATATGTATATATGTATGGAGTTTTGGGATGAAGAAGAGCAATTTCATGTAGGCCAAAAGCTACTGGAGTGTATTCTGTATTTTCTAATACATAAAACTTTTCATACACGTTCTAGTACCAACTTTTATACCAGTGAATGGTTTCTATCTTCTGACTGTTTTAAAGGGAAGCAGTTTGGCATTTTCTAGAACTGAGCAAATGTAGGGAATTCAGTTACATTTCGAAGAAAAAGTACAAGCGTTAATTAGGGTTTATTAAGGTTAAATGAGAAACTATAAAAAAGGAGTTTGGCCATTTTCTGTAAATCCAGTATCATTTATGTGAAATCACTATGTCAGTTAGATTTCATCATTCCTCTGGGGAAGAGTGAAGTCAGAATAAGTGCAATAAAGGAGAAAACTCCGTGTGGACAAATTGAGACACCCCGTGTTGAGGCCACTGGTTGTGTCCTGAGTCATCTTTCCTCAGCACTGCCAGGATGGCCCTGTTGGTTGGAGAGTGTACAGCAGTGTTTGGCTCTGTTTCAGGTACTCCCTGTTGGAGGATGGGTCCCTGCACATCCCCTCAGCACAGGTTGCTGACACCGGCAGATACGTGTGTATGGCCACCAACAGCGCCGGCACCGAGCGCAGGAGGATCGACCTGCAGGTCCTGGGTAAAACTGGGGCCTTACAGCTCCGAAATACACTTATATCCATTTTAAATTAGCCCCTTTTTAGCTGCATTGGTAAAAACAAACAGAGAAGAAATGTCCAGCCTTAGGAATATAACCCAAATGTTCATGAGAAGAAAATATTTATTCCTTGTCTTGAACTAGAAAGACCTGACACATCCCATGCTACCTGTTTAGTAGGTTTGTTACTGTCAAGTTACTCCTTATAAAAATTAAGTCAATGTGTTCAGACAGTTCAGCTCAATATATTTAGATGTGAGAGAGATGTATGGGCATATATATCTCTCTATATAATTATTCTGAATAATTAGGCTTTGTTTGTCCTTAGTTCCTCCAGCTATTGCTCCTGGGCAGACGAATATCACAGTTACTGTAAATGTGCAAACCACTTTGCCTTGTGAAACCACTGGAATTCCCAGACCAGCAATTAGCTGGAAGAAAAATGGGCACCTGCTTAGTGTTGACCAGAACCAGAATACATACAGGTGAGAGGTGTTTTCTTTTCCCTGTGGGTTTAAAGTTTTTAGGGATGATTTTGGCACTTTAAAAATCTAACCATGTATAAATGTTATCTTATGTAGCCAGCAAATTCAGTGGGCTGATGACCTGAAAAGGAGTGTTTCAATGGCTTTCACTTTCTTTTTTCTTTGTTCAGACTTCTGTCTTCAGGTTCCTTAGTAATCATTTCTCCCACTGTGGATGACACTGCTGTCTATGAGTGCTCTGTGTCAAATGATGCAGGAGAAGATCAAAGAGCAGTTGAGCTCACTGTTCAAGGTAGAGGGGATATTGCTGTTACATGTGTGTGGCACCCAGAATTTCTGTTGAGATTTTTATTTCATTTCTTTATGATACTGATATCCATAAGTCTCTGGTATTCCCAAGAAAGATAATTTATTTCCAAGAATTTATAAAAGTGAATGTGGGCAAGTAACCTTTGCACTGCTGTTCATTTCCAGTGCCCCCATCTATAGCAGATGAAGCCACAGACCTTCTGGTAACAAAGCTGTCCTCAGTCCTGATTTCCTGCACTGCCTCTGGAGTTCCTGTCCCCTCGCTCCACTGGACCAAAAATGGCATAAAGCTGCTTCCCAGAGGAGATGGGTACAGAATTCTCTCCTCAGGTACTGTGCTGCAGAGAACCAGTGGGAGGGTACGGTTGGGCACATCTTGACGTAATTAATTACCTCAGTGCAAACAACCCCCCGGAATCCCCTCTCCGATATCTCAGAATAAAAATATGGCCCTCCTGGGAGGGATGCTGAGGGAGAAGTGTGTGAGTAGAGGATGCAGCTTGTGTTTGATGCTGTCTGTGCCCCAGGAGCTGTGGAGGTGCCCTCTGCCCAGCTGGCCCACGCGGGCCGGTACACGTGCGTGGCCCGGAACGCCGCCGGCACTGCCCACAGGCACGTCACGCTGCACGTACAGGGTAAGGGGGGCTGCCAGCACACAGTGCTCATTCAACCTGCTCAGGTTATGCACTTTTAGTTATCTTCTGTATTTTTCTAGCCTTGAAGGTTCAGCCTGTTGCCTTTCCCTTTTTCCACAGAACCACCAGTTATCCAGGCTCAGCCGGGGGCGCTGGATGTCATCATGAACAATCCCATCGTGCTGCCGTGTGAGGCCACGGGCACCCCTCAGCCGGTGATCACGTGGCAAAAGGAGGGCATCAACATCATCACCTCAGGTATCCTAACCCTGAAACTCAACCTGCTTGCTGTGACTCAGGCACTGACATTCTTGTTTCTGATGTGCAGGCTTGGGTTCCTCCTGTCTATTTGTTTAAAAACAAAAACCAAACCCAAAGGGTCATACATTGCTTATATTTGTTTTAGGCAACAGTTACACGGTTCTTCCAAGTGGCAGTTTGCAGATTGCCAGAACAGCTGTGGAAGATGCTGGCACTTACATGTGCATTGCTCAGAATCCAGCTGGCACTGCTCTGGGGAAGATCAAACTGAAAGTTCAAGGTAAATCATCTTTAAACTCTTTCTGTTGGTCCAAACACAATTCTGAGCAATCGAAAGGGACCTGGTGCTTTCCTGTTTGCCATGACACTGAACAGAGCCCAGGAGGTTTATTCCCTTTAGTTCTGTGTCTACTTTAGGATCAAAATATGCTTTTAGGAGTATTTTCACTGAGAACAAAAGCATTCCATGTTTCTAATTCTTTAAGTAATTTCTTAATTCCTTTCAGTTCCTCCTGTTATCAAGTCCCACCCGAAGGAATATGTTGTTCCCGTTGATCAGTCTGTCACTCTGCAGTGTGAGGCTGAGGGCTCCCCTGGGCCGGAGATCAGCTGGCACAAGGATGGGCAGCAGATCCTGGAGTCGCTGAGGAGGAGGGTGCTGAGCACTGGTGCCCTGCAGATCGTGTTTGTGCAGCCCGGGGACAGTGGCCGCTACACCTGCACAGCCACCAACGCGGCGGGGTCCAGCTCCTCCAGCACCCAGCTGGCTGTGCACAGTAAGGCATTCCTGCTGGGATGGGGAGCCACTGCAACGGGCTGTCCAGGGAGGCTGTCGACTCCCCATCCCTGGAGGTGTCCAAGGCCGGGTTGGACAGGGATTGGAGCAACCTGGGCTGGTGGAAGGTGTCCCTGCCCAGGGCAGGGGGTGGAATGAGATGAGTTGGAAGATCCCTTCCAACCCAAACCATTCTGGGAATCTCTGATAAGTGGGATAGCGGGGAAACGATGAGTGACCTCATGGAAAGTAAGGAGCTGGGATGAACAGGAGGAGTTCAGGAAAATTGTGCAACTTAATAGGGGAGTGTTACTGGGTTGTAGTATCAGCCAGTTGCTTGAATTTAGGAATGTGGTCATTGGTGGTGTCACTGATGGAGATGGACAATACAGGAGATCCAGGCAGTGTTCCCTTCAGTCCAGTGTTGCCTTTACAGGAGTGCTGGGATAATGCACAGAGGTAAATCTTTGTAATAAACCTCTCCACAGTTCCCCCCAGGATCCGCAGCACGGACACACAGTACACGGTCACGGAGGACTCCCAGGCTGTCCTGTCCTGTGTGGCTGATGGGATTCCAGCACCAACAATAAACTGGAAGAAGGACAACATGCTGTTAACAGAGATAGTGGGAAAATACCAGACTGTGCCGGGTGGAGACCTCATTTTGGACAATGTTGTTGTAAGTTCCCTCAATCTAAGCTATTACTGGACAGGTTTGGCAGTGATAAAATCCACCTCTGGATTAGCCAAAGTTTTATTTTGATTTCTTGTTCCTAATATTACGAAGTCTTTATGAAAGTTTTGTTTTCCACTGAGGAGTAAAATCTGTGAAGAATTTGTAGTGGTAAATTCTCAGGAATGGTGAAAAGAAGTGTTGGTCATACTTCAAAAATTTAGAGAAGTGAAAGAGCTCAGCTGAGCATTTCTGCTGAATGCTTGTTCCAGACCTTTGGAGATTCTCCTCCTGTTAGGAGTTGCAGTGTTGTGTAGGATATATCACAGCTGAAATTGCCCCCACATGTTTCCTTGCAGCCTGAAGACTCTGGCAGTTACACCTGTGTGGCTGCCAATGCTGCCGGGGAGGACACACACACAGTCACCCTGACAGTCCATGTGCTGCCAGCCTTCACTGAACTGCCTGGAGATGTAGCTTTGACCAAAGGAGAGCAGCTCAGGTTAACCTGCAAAGCAACTGGGAGACCTGTACCCAAAATAACATGGACCTTCAACAATAACATCATTCCAGGTGGGTAACACCAGGTCCCTGGTGGTCATTCTGCTCCAGAGTTTTCTCCCATGCAGCATTGCAGGTAGTTTAAGGTAAGGAAGAAGAAAAATCTAGAGGGAATAAGCTTGTTAGTGATTGCGTGAGGAATATCTTCACTGTTATGCAATCATATAATTAAATGGCCTCTGAGACAAAGCTGTAAGGAAAATAATTAAGAAATTGTTCCTCTTCTATAGCCAACAATGTAGCACATTAAAACACTCAGTATCTGATGATGCTTACTCAGCATCCAGCAACTAATAAACAAAACTAAGGAACAACTTCAGTGAACAGATGCATGTGGGCAAATGTCATAGCAGTGGCTTTCTGTGCACTCCTGGGGTGTCTCAGAACTGCAGTGTCACGGGGCCCTGAGCAGTGCTGCTGAACAGAAACCCTCTGATGGCCTGTGTGTGTGAGGCCTGGCAGTGACCCTGTCCCTGTGCTCCCCCAGCTCAGTACGACGATGTCAATGGACACAGCGAGCTGCTCATCGACAGGGTCTCCAAGGACGACTCTGGCACCTACGTGTGCACAGCAGAGAACACAGTGGGCTCCATCAAAGCCATTGGCTTTGTGTATGTCAAAGGTATGTGAGGTGCCAGCAGCTGTAGGCACTGTTGGGCAGTTTCACAGAGCCAGCTGTTTGGAGAGTGGAGTTGGAATGCTTTGGGTTGGAAGAGTCTGTAAAACTCACCTCATTCCACCCCCTATCCTGGGCAGGGACACCTGCCACTAGCCCAGGTTGCTCCAAGCCCTGTCCAGCCTGGCCTTGGACACTTCCAGGGATCCAGGGGCAGCCACAGCTTCTCTGGGCAACCTGGGCCAGGGCCTCCCCACCCTCACAGGGAACAATTCCTTTCCAATATCCCATCTAACCCTGATTTCTCTCAGTTTAAAACCTTTCCCCCTAGCATTTGATACCTCATCTATGGCTAAATGGGAAACACTGAAACAGGTTGAAATTCCCACTTCAGAAAGTCCGAGGTGAATGATCCCAACCAGCAATCTCACTGAGTGCATTTTATTTTGCCTCTGCTGTTTCTTGGCCATCCCTGGTGTTCCAGAGCCCCCAGTGTTCAAGGGGGATTTCCACTCCAGCCGAATCGAGCCCTTGGGGGGCAATGCCATGTTGAACTGTGAGGTCAGGGGAGATCCCCCTCCAACCATCCAGTGGAGCAAGAAGGGAGTTGGGGTTCAGATCAGCAACAGGATCCGACAGCTTATCAACGGTTCCCTCGCCATCTACGGCACCGTGGTGAGTCCTGCTCTGCTGCCAGGAGCTTCTGTCTTGTACTTGTATTACTCAAAGTGTTCCAAATCACATCATTTGGAAAGAGTGAGGCTACACATTTAATCCACTTTTGCTTTTACCTTTAACTAGTGTTTTAATTCAGGCTAGAATTAGACTCGAAGTACTGAGACCAAAAAAGAACAGGGGGTCATAGTTCTCTTTGGTTGTCAGAAGAACTGAATCTATGTGCTAATTGTTGGTGTGCTGGTCGTGCCCAATTAAATGGGACTTTTGCTTTTAACCTTAGAAGCCCCTGGATTCTACAAAGTCAGGTCAGCAAGTGCATTCTCCTTGTGCAAATACCTCAGCATCTAAATTCCTAATATGAAGAATAAGGCCTTTTTTTTCCCATTAACTCTTGTCTGTGTTTTGAAATGGGGTTAAAAACAGCAACTCCCTTGAGTTTCTTTAAGTTTAAAAAATTAATTTGATCATCAGCATGAAGGAGTTGAAGGAAATTAGAAATGGAATAATAAAAATAATGCACCACATTAGCTTACTGTTAATAAAGGCAAAATGTTGAGGTACTCCAGGATCTAATAGCAGAACCCTTCAGATCCAGGGAGTGCTGCCTTGAGTCACAGAAAATTCCCCCTCCGGAGGGGCTCTGAACAGTGACCCCGTTTTGTTCTCCAGAACGACGATGCTGGTGACTACAAGTGCGTGGCTACCAACGAGGCCGGGGTGGTGGAGCGCAGCCTGACCCTCACGCTGCAGAGTAAGGCTCAGGGAGGGCAGTGCCACAGATGGGGTGATCGCCTGCCCGTGGGTAGTGGAGGCAGCTCCCAGGGAAGGTTTGGAGTCTGGGCAATGCCCTGTAGGTTAAGACTTGTCTCATCTTTCATAAAGTCGTAGAAGGGCTTGGGTTGGAAGGGACTTCAAAGATCACCTGCCATGGGCAGGGACACCTTCCACTAGACCAGGTTGCTCCAACTTGGCCTTGAGACTTCCAGGGATGGGGCAGCCACAGCTTCTCTGGGCTGTGAGAATTTTCATCATGAATATTTAAGTGTCTGGTCTAAGCTGTGATTAAAGTTAAAGAAGGATGCAGAAGGGGATTGAGACTCATCTTAGAAACCAACTTTGAGCAGAGCAACTTCAGGCCTTCTGAAGGGCCTGTTTCTCTTGGTTAACTAGAGAGGATTTCTAGACCCTGGATTGAACTAGACCCTCAGCTTCTAAAGTAAGAAATTTATGGGAGATGAATCCCAGTTTTTAGTGACGATGTTTTGTTTTTGGCAGAAATAATATGGTAAATTTTTTTTTTTTTTTTTTGCTACTGGGAGAATTTCTAAACATCCCCTTCCTACTGTAGCCTCAGGCACCGTGGGTCTGTTACTTATGTCTTAGTTGCTTCTGGACATGATTAACAGTATCGTCCTGTTTTATAAAAAACCCCACATTTTAGCAATAAAGATGACAGTGTGCTCTTATAGTGGGGCCCCAATCCCAGCTTTGGTCCTCAGATGTTAAACCACGTTAAACTGGCCTATTGTGTGCACTGTAACGTGTGTCTGTTTGGTGGCACCTGGGGACATGGTTTAGTGGTGAACATGGTGGGTTGATGATTGGACTTGATCTCAAAGGTCTTTTCCAGCCTTAAGGATCCCATGATTCTGTTTTACCAGTGGAAGAGCAAGAATAATAATTTTAGTCGAAGTGAACTGACGTAAGGTTTCTTTGTGCCCGTTCTGCCCAACCCTTTGACCTGAAGTCAGCAAGGAGCTGTATGCAGTGCTGTTGCCTGAAGATCTGTCCCTTGCAGGCCCCCCGGTGATCACCGTGGAGCCCGTGGGCACCGTTGTGGACGCCGGTGCCACGGCCCTGCTGCACTGCCAGGCCAGGGGGGAGCCTGCCCCTGCCATCAGCTGGTCCCGGCAGGGCCAGCCCGTGGTGGGCGACGACAGGGTGGCCGTGCTGTCCAACGGGTCCCTGCGCGTGGCGGCCGCGCGGCGCGAGGACACGGCCCCCTACGAGTGCGTGGCCAGGAACCTCCTGGGGTCCGTCCTCGTCAGAGTGCCCCTCACCGTCCAGGGTACGTGCACAGCCCAGCAAACGGTGGCTCCACACCGGGACATTACGGCCTTCCCTGAGGTCCAGTGGGGCCAGGATTTTATCCTACCCACGTTTTATGGATAAGAGATTCCATCTTATCTTCCTTATAAGGTCTAAGTTAAGCCTTGTCTGAGATGTCAGTGGGATTCTGTTTCATGACGTTTGATTCCATTATACTCATCCTGCTGGGTGAGGCAGAGGGTGTGGAGTGAGAGACATAAATAATAATGGAAAGGGTCTGGAACCCATGCTCAGAACACATCACTGAACTGTGCCTCTAAAGAGCAGCCTTTAGGAGCATAAGCAATAATTGTCTGTGAGCTGCAGGAAGATATTTTTGCAGTAGTGAAGACATGAAGTGAGTTTGATTTCCAAGGGTGGCTCAGGGAGAGCATTTTTCACTCATCTAAGAGAGTTTTAAGCACAAGCACGTTCCAAGCAGCCTCCCTGTTCCCCTGCAGTGCACGGAGGGTTCTCCCCATGGCTGGAATGGCGGGCGTGCAGCGTCACCTGTGGCCAGGGGGTCCAGGAGCGGGTCCGGCAGTGCAACAACCCCCTCCCGGCCAACGGGGGCAGGAGCTGCGAGGGGCCCGGCACCGACGTGCGCAGCTGCCACAGCAGGCCCTGCCCAGGTACTCCTCTGCCACAGCTGGAACCCCACAGTGGCCTGGGTTGGGAGGGACCTCAATGAGCATCTCATTCCACCCCTGCCATGGGCAGGGACACCTTCCAATAGCCCAGGTTGCACCTGGCCCTGGACACTTCCAGGGATCCAGGGACAGCCACAGCTTCTCTGGGCAACCTGTGCCAGGGCCTCAGCACCCTCACAGGGAACAATTCCTTCCCAGTATCCCATCTAACCCTGCCCTCTAGCAGTTTAAAACCATTCCCCCATGTCCTGTCACTGTCTGCCCATGTTAAAAGTCTCTCTCCCTCTGTTTTATAAGCCCTGTTTAAGTATCAAAAGGCCACAGTGAATTGATACTTTTAGTGTGCCTTGTGTTGTGTCCGGGCAATGAATCATCACCATCACAGATCTTCATGGCAGATTCATTTTTCTAAGCAGTTGGAACTGATTGTGTCTTTCATGTAAAGAAAGAGGAATTTTCATTAAATACCAAAAACTGTTGTTTAAAGAAAACTGGGGGTGTTTCTGTTTCCCAGTGGATGGCAGCTGGTCGGAGTGGGGGCCGTGGGAAGAGTGTTCCAAGAGCTGTGGACACGGCAACAGGACCAGGAGCAGGACCTGCAGTGCCCCCCCGGCCCAGCACGGGGGACAGCCCTGCAAGGGCAGTGCTGTGGAGTCAGTCATGTGCAATGTCAAGCCTTGCCCAGGTAAGACACGAGGAATTTAAGTTATTTGCACAAGGGGTGTCATATATACATTTCTTTTTTTCTCCAAACCCAAATTCTCTCAGCTTATTTAAGTTGGAATTGTATTTTTTTTGTTTTAAAATTGGTTGTAATTCACTGAATGGCACTAGTTCTTGGAAACAGGAATCACAAAAGTAATGGCAAGGAATATTCTCAGCAATTTTTTTTTTTTTACATCACTAAAAAGTAAATTTTGTATTTTGATGTTTTCCAGTACTTGATACTCACATTCTCACAGAGTAAATTCACCGCTCTCAACCTCTTCTGCAAAGCCAGTTAAAAAAAAAACCAAACCCAAATCACCAACTATTTAAAAGCCATGTAAATAATTATCATTGGTAATTTAATACCTTACCTGTATATTTTCCTTTGTTGTTTTAATTTTCTGCCACATCTTCCTGCTAACTATTTGAATGTTCAGGTTTCCTTCCTGTCTCATTACTTCCTATGTTGGAGAGGTTGTAGTTTATTCAGAACCTTCACCACTGAGAGGTTCCCTTCTGTACAATTTTCACTGTATTGATTTTTCCCTTTTTCCTGAACTCATGATTCCAAATGTTCATCCATGGGCCTGAGACTTATTTCTCTAGATTTTGGCAGCAGAATCAGCTCTGGCTCTGGAGCTGTGTGCCAGCTTTGGCCAGGCTCAGACCTCCAGCCCATCCAGGGAACTTGGGAGATGTCAGATTGATCAAGTGTTCACAGGATCACAGCTATGCTGATTTGGAGCCACAAGGACCATCCAGCCCTGCTCCCAGCCCTGCACAGACACCCCAACAGTCCCACCCTGTCCCTCAGAGCGTTGTCCAAACCCTCCTGGAGCTCTGGCAGCCTTGGGGCCGTGCCCACTGCCCTGGGGAGCCTGGGCAGTGCCAACCACCCTCTGGGGGAAGAGCCTTTTCCTGATACCTCCCCTGACACAACTTCAGGCCATTCCCTCGGGTCTTGTCAGCTCTGTTGTTCCAAGGTCACGGCGAGGTGATGCATTAAAAACCAAACCGCTGACCCATTTCAGCTGTTGCTCGAGGCAGACGTTTCCAGGGCACGCTCAGGGTGTGTGCTGTTGCTGCTGTGGTGTTGAGCAGCTCCTGAGGAGCGGTGTGATGTGTGATGTGCTGTGTGCTGCCGTTGCAGTGGCCGGGGAGTGGAGCCCGTGGCTGCCGTGGGGCCCGTGCAGCGAGACGTGCGGGCAGGGCACGCAGCGGCGGGCGCGGCTCTGTGCCAGCCCGGCCCCCGCGCACGGCGGGCAGCGCTGCCGCGGCCCCGACACCCAGCTGCAGCTGTGCCAGCGGAGACACTGCCCAGGTGAGGGGACACTGCTCACCGTCTGTCTGCTCCTTTGTGTTTGACACTGCCAGCTCTAAACGGGGGTACTGAACAAATTCCCCCTCGAGGCTTTTACTGTCCTGGCCCCGTCACATGTTCAGCCTCCCTCTATAGACCCTAGAGATGGGATTTCTTCTCCTGTCCTTGCTTCTCTTCCTTTACCCCAAAAAAGCAGCAATTTAAATCCTTGGCAGTTAAATTACAGGTTTCCTAAACATTTTTTTTTTAATTTTTCCTAGGATCTGTTTTTCATTTATCCTTTCCTTCCACATTTTCAGTGAGTCCTTCATGAGCGGATAGGAAAACTCACGATTTTGAAACAGGACCTCTATATTTGGCTGAGTGCAGGGATAACAAAGGGAAGTTCCATGGAGTGGAATGTGGAGTAGCTCAGACTGAGCCTTCTGGCTTCATGCTCCATTTTTCACATGCCAGATCCTGCGCTGAGTCCCCACTGTGACTACAGCTGGTGGGAGGGAGAACTGCCCTCGTGGTAGTGGAGCACCCAAGGGCCTGATGTTACACGTTTATACAGCTCTGTGTGCTGCTGCTGAGGATGCTGTTGCTTGCAAATGGCTTGAGACTACTCAGCCTCTTAGTCCCCAGCTCCAGTGCTCACATGGATGTGATTGTGCCAGTTTGTGTCACCACATGTTAGGAGATCAGAGCCCCCTGTGCTCAACTGCTCAGACCTGCCCCACGTGAGATCCCTGAGTAGCAATGTCCGTTGGTGCTGGATGTTGTTATCCAAACTGCAGAACCAGTCAGTCACAGGTGGGTTAGGAAGGGGGTGGAGAAGGTGGTGATGGCTCCATCTTCAGACAGTGCAGCTGCAGCCAGAGGACCAGGATTCTGGTCAGGCTTATGGGTTATTTAAAAGACAGGTCATCTCTTTCTCTCTGTCACTCCTGGAAATCATAGAATCATGGAATGATGGGTTGAGTTGGGAGGGACTTAAAGCTCATCCAGTTCCAACCTCCTGCCATGGGCAGGGACACCTTCCACTAGCCCAGCTTGCTCCAACCTGGCCTTGGACACTTCCAGGGATCCAGGGGCAGCCACAGCTTCTCTGGGCAACCTGTGCCAGGGCCTCCCCACCCTCACAGGGAAGGATTTCCCCCCAGTATCCCATCTGACCCTGTCCTGTGGCACTGGGAAGCCATTCCCTCTTGTCCTGTCCCTCCAGGCCCATGTCCAAAGTCCCTCTCCAGCTCTCCTGGAGCCCCTTTAGGCACTGGAAGGGTGCAATAATGTCACTCTGGATTATTCTCTCCAGGCTGAACAATCCCAACTCTCCCCTTTCCTCCTAGCAGAGCTGCTCCATCCCTCTGCTCCTCTGGACTCTCTCCAGCAGCTCCATGTCCTTGCTGTGCTGTTCCCCAGGGCTGGAGCAGCTCTGCAGGGGGGTCTCACCTTGGGGGGCAGAATCCCCCCCTGCCCTGCTGCCCACACTGGGGGATCAGCCCAGGGCATGGGGGTTTTGGGGCTGCCAGTGCACGTGGATGGGTCATGTCCATCCCTCATCCAGCAGAACCCCCAGGTCCCTGTGTAGGAATGCCTGCGTAGCCGAGATGTTCTGGAGTCTGTGACCTCCCCCGGTCAGTTTTCCTGAGGTAGCACTGCTTTGCTTTGTCATTCCCGCAGTCAGACTGTAACTGTGCCGTGCCTCTGTCCGCAGTGGATGGGAAGTGGGCCCCCTGGAGCAGCTGGAGCGCCTGCGGCGTGTCCTGTGGGGGGGGCAGTAGGCAGAGGACGCGGCTCTGCTCGGACCCGGCCCCGCAGTTCGGGGGACACAAGTGTGAAGGGAGTGACGTTCAGATGGATTTCTGCAACAGCGATCCCTGCCCCAGTAAGTGCTCCGGGTCGGGCTGCTCACCCCCTCCCTGGCTTTGGGGGAGTGCAGGAGGGGAGGGATGCACTGCACAAGTCACACACTCCCACAACAACCAGGGGGCTGAACGGATCCCTTTCTTAGCTCTGGTTCTTTTTATTTTGGGAAAAGAGATTAAGAAGTTACTCTCCAGTAGAAGTGTTTTCCTTGCTTTACTGTCTGGTTTTAAATAACTGTTATTAAGAGGAAGACAGATGAGATGTGACTTATTTTTCCAGTCCACGGCAACTGGGGCCCGTGGGGCAGCTGGGGCAGCTGCAGCCGGACGTGCGGGGGGGGCCAGGCCCGGCGGCACCGCAGCTGCGACAACCCGCGGCCCGCCAGCGGCGGCAGGGGCTGCGCCGGGCCCGACCTGCAGAGCCAGAGGTGCAGCACCGACCCGTGCCCAGGTGAGTGCTCACTGCCCCAGGGCCAATGCAGCTGGCCCTGGAAGGCATCCCATAACGTGTGGAAGGAATGTAGGACAGCCCTGGAAGTGTCCAAGGCCAGGCTGGACGGGGCTTGGAGCGACCTGGGCTGGTGGAAGGTGTCCCTGCCCATGGCAGGGGGTGGAACTGGATGAGCTTTAAGGCCCCTTTCCACCCAAACCTTCTGAGATTCTGTGAAAATCCTTATAATTCCTTATGATTTCATACAATCTAATAATCCTCTGCCTTTTTAAATGACTGTCACCTGAGAAGGATTTTGCCCTTCACATGTTAGATTTTCCCAAAAGGAGAGGGAATAAATCAAACCAGGACATAGCATATGAAAATGTCTCTTCCACTGTGTTTCTGAGGGAGAAGGTTCACACCTGCCCACTAAGGTGGTTTGGTCATCCTTTGAACTATTCCTTTAACACACTGGTTCCCTCAAGAAGTAATGAACTTGAGCATAACCGATGCAGCCTGAAACATTTAAACTTTAAAATGGCTTTCTTCGTTCTCCGTTTCTCCAGTGGATGGGAACTGGGGGCACTGGCAGCCGTGGAGCCCGTGCTCTGCCTCCTGTGGAGGGGGAGAGCAGAGCCGGGTACGCCTGTGCAGCAGCCCCGCCCCATCGAACCGCGGCCGGCCCTGCCCCGGGGACTCCTCCCAGATATCCCGGTGCAACACCCAAGCGTGTCCCGGTGAGTTCATTTACAGCTTGTGCGGTGTGGGGAAAGCCTGTGGCTCTCCTGATTTCACTGGTGCTCTCTCATGTCTTGCCCAACTGACCGAGTAATTTAATTTTTTGGGCTTAAACCTCCCTTGCAATTTAAGCTCAATTCAATCTCCCCTACAATATCCAACAGCACACATCATGTGGCCCATTTTTTTCCCTCCCTCCTTCCCCCCTCTGCACAGGTGGGCCTGCCCGTGCCAAGGGCAGCATCATTGGCAACATTAATGATGTGGAATTTGGGATTGCTTTCCTGAACGCCACGGTGACGGACAGCCCAGACTCTGACACCAGAGTCATACAGGCAAAGATCACAAACGTCCCTCGGAGCATTGGTAGGCTTTTTCACTTTTATCACTTTTTTTTTTGCTCTGAGTACACCAATACATCCTGTCTTCTGGTTTAGATCTGAAGGGTTACCTTAGTTTTAGGTCTGCATTCACTCTTGGGGATGTGGGTCCTGTGATGTTCAGATTAAAGCTCCCTGATGTTCTGTGGTCATTCTTTCAGGCCCAGCTATGAGAAAGCTCGTTTCTATACTCAGCCCAGTTTATTGGACAACTGCCAAAGAAATTGGGGAAGCAATGAACGGGTTCACGCTCACTGATGCCGTCTTCAAGAGAGAAACTCAAGTGGAGTTTGCAACTGGTGAGTTCCCTGGGATAGACCAGCTCTTTCCGTGTCCATTATGCTGGATAGATCCTGCATTTCTTAAAAAATTGCACAGGACCATTGCTGAAACTTGAGTCTTGTGCTCACAGCAGTATTTTCTGAGTGTGTCTGAGGCTTAAATACAGCTTTTAGAGCTGTGGTTTGAAACATGCCATGGTTTTGATGGTAGTACCCCTTAGAAAATGCAAGTATAAAATAGCTCGTCAGGGGATTCCCGTTCCGATGCCCTGTGGTAACGGGAGTCTCTGGTTGGGAAGCTGGACACACCAAGGTGCTCTGCAATCCCCAGGTGAGATCCTGCGGCTGACGCACGTGGCGCGGGGCCTGGACTCCGACGGGGCCCTGCTCCTGGACGTGGTTGTGAGCGGCCACGTGCTGCAGCTCCCGGCCCTGGCTGATGTCAACGTGAAGGTAAAGCTGCCATCCCTCCCTCCTCTCCTTCCTCCCTCCCTCCCTCCTCATCTAGGGAAAAGCAGTAAACACTGACTCCTGAAAACTGTTGTACTGTATGTGGCTTGTTTTATGCCTGCTTTAACTGACAGATGCTGATGTTGCCTTTGAAAGCAAAAAGTCGTCATCAGGCAGGTGATGTTGGTCTCTCAAGAATCTGAGATGTTGGCAGGTGGTGCTGAGAAGGGTCTTCAGGGTAGTTATTGCAGGCACATTGGTGTTGCTTTTGATAGAGCTGGAAAGGGGCATTTTAACCTCTCTGACTTAGTCATTAGTTAGTGGTAGTTGACCAGTATTTCTCTGTGTTAATCCCACTGTACGATAAATATACATAAAGTTGTTGATATTTTGCTGCACTGCAATGTACTGTATGTCCAATATTTATACCTCTTTTTAGTGGCAGAATTTTTCTCTACTGCGTGTTTATTTAGCACGTTTGTCAGCGTCTGACTTAGAATACAAATAAAATATTCTGACCTGAAAAGACTGTTATTAAAGAGTAGGATCATTTTCAGGTTTTTGGCAGTGCTGTGGCCTCCATCATCAGGCTCCTCAGTACATCAGTCTGTATCTTGTTTAAAGAAATGCACCAGGTGCTGTTAAGGTTCAGCAGTTAAAACAAGAGTGGAAAGGACATGTGTGTGTGAAATACCATTTGTTCAGATCAAACCCTTTCTCTGAAGTCTCATGCAACTTTCAAATGCAAGATGGCCCAGGTTTTGGCTGCACTCAGCAGCTGATGCCCAAATCCTGCTGTTCCAGGATTACACCGAGGACTACATCCAGACGGGCCCGGGGCAGCTGTACGCCCACTCCACCCGGCTCTTCACCATGGATGGAGTCAGCGTTCCCTACACCTGGAACCACACCGTCACCTACGACTACACCAAGGGCAAGATGCCCTTCCTGGTGGAAACACTCCATGCTTCCTCCATTGCAGCGGACTACAACCCACTGGAAGAAGCTGTGGCTTTCAAAATCCAGGCTTCCATTGCAAAAGGTACTGTTCTAGTCTTTCCCAGAAATCAAACAATGGCAAAATAATGTCTTCTTCTCCTAGAATTCATTCCTTGTAGCCTCAAAAGGAAATTCTTTGAAAGTTGGGTAACTTTCTTGTAGATCTTGAGACCTACCTGTCTCATTAATGTACCCACAGACTAACACGTAAGAGCTATTGCGGTTTGCGCTTCCTTCACCCCTGGTCCTCACCACACTGCCAACGGCATCCCCAGCAGCCTCAGAGTTAACCTGAAATAGTTCCATTTCCTTGCATGTCCCTTTCATTCTCTAAAATGAAATTATCATGCAAACCCAGAGTGGTTTGGGTTGGAATGGACTTTGAGGTCCATCCAGTCCCACCCCCTGCCAAGGGTGGGGACACCTTCCACCAGACCAGATTGCTCCAAGCCCTGTCCAACCTGTTGCTTTTCTATAGGGTCAGGGTGCTTTTGTGTGGTGGGTTTTATGTTTGGGTTTGTGTTCCCATACCTACTAAGAAAAAGGACTGTGTATTTTCTCCCCCCAGCAAAACCCACATAAATATAAATCAGGTAGTAATGAGGTGGAACTTGCAGTCACTCCAAGAGGAACCTCCACACACCATTTGATGTTATTCAAACCAGCATAAAACATGTACTACTGACTTTTACAGCCCAAGCAGAAAAACTACTAAAGGCTGGATTTAAAAGTTTCTGTTTTGGTGTTCAAGTATAGTAAATACTTTATAAATAGCTGGGCTGCAATTCTTAATGCTAAAGTAGTAAAATGGCCGTATTTTTATCCCCAAGTAACGTGTGCTTCCTTTACTATCCAGGGGATCGCAGCAACCAGTGCCCCGCTGGGTTTGGTTTGGACTCTTCTGGGCCTTACTGCTCAGGTACTGATGGACAGGGGTGGTGTAATCACAGACTCACGGGGTGGGGGGAAGGCACCTTAAAACTCATCCCACCCTCTGCCACAGGCAGGATCACCTTCCACCAGCCCAGGTTGCTCCAAGCCCCGTCCAAGCTGGCCTTGGACCCTTCCAGGGATGGGGCAGCCACAGCTTCTCTGGGCAACCTGTGCCAGGGCCTTACTCACACGGAAGAGTTTCTTCCCAGTATCCCATCTAACCTGCCCTCTGGCAGTGGGAAGCCATTCTCTGTGTCCTGTCCCTCCATTTCCTTGTCCCAAGTCCCTCTCCAGCTCTCTCGGAGCCCCTTCAGGTACTGGAAGGCTGCAATAAGGTCACTCTGGAGCCTTCTCTTCTCCCAGCCTGTGTCCAGAGCAGAGGTGCTCCAGCCCTTGGAGCATCTCCATCACCTCCTCTGGACCTGCTCTCAGAGGTCCGTGTCTGTCTGGTACTGAGATCTCCAGAGCTGGACACAGTGCTCGCCCCCGGGACCTACATCACCTTTAGTCAGAGTTTCAAACCATGCAGTACTTCAGAAAGTGTCAGTGCCATTGACAAAGGGTGTGGATCCAATGGCAGATGAAGACTTTGATTCTCTCCTCACCCAGAATGTGAGTAGTGCCAGAGAGCCTTTTCCTCAGTCCCTCAGATACACCTGAGGGACACTGAGCCTCAGCACCTGCAGAGCAAGGAAGGACTTACCTTGGCAACCCAGACCACAGCCCACAGGTTCCTGCTGGGGAACCTATTGGATGGTTCTCTCCACCTCCATCCTGCTGGAAGGGTGTGAGCATTCTGGCTGTCTCTCTAGCTGACTGAGTCATGCTTGGTTTAGGGAGCAATCATCTGAGATACTTCATTGGCTTACTGTATTGGCCCTGGAAGGTTGTCCATGAAGGGAGTTGTACAGAAGCTGCTCCATTACTGGGTCCAGTTTTGCCCTGTGGCTTTACCAGTCACACACCTCTGAGGAAGGGTTGCTCTGGTGCAGTTTCTTGTGAAGTCTCACTGGGTTTGCAAACGTTTCCTTGTTCCAGATGAAGATGAATGTGCTGTGGGAAATCCTTGCTCCCATACCTGTCATAACACCGTGGGATCCTACTACTGCTCCTGTCCCAAAGGCCTCACTATCTCTGCCGACGGGAGGACGTGTCAGGGTAAGAGAGGTGCTGCTGGGGACAGGTCGGCTACAAAGCGCCCCTTAAATACTTTAAGGCCTTAAAATGCCTTAAAAGTCACTCACATTGCTAAGGAAAGGTTCTATTTAGGCCATTTCTCATTACAAGAATGCAATTTCTTGGTGGTATTGTAATTATTTCATCCCTGAATGAAATCAGCTAGTATTTCTAGCTGCTCCCGCTCAGGGTGCTGTGTTCCGTTGTGCTGGGGGTTTTCAGGTTGTTTGTCATTCCAGACATTGATGAGTGTGCGCTGGGAGGGCACAGCTGCCACCCTGGCCAGGAGTGTGAGAATGTCATGGGCTCCTTCCGCTGCGTGGTCCGGTGTGGGAGCGGCTTCCGGAGAACGGCCGACGGCTTCGGCTGCCAGGGTATGGGGGCTTGGGGTTCGTTTGGGGTACATGGGGGTTTGGGGTTGGGTTTGGGGTACATGGGGGCTTGGGGTTGGGTTTGGGGTACACGGGGGGTTTGGGATACACGGGGGTTTGGGGTTGGATTCAGGGTACACGGGGGTTTGGGGTTGGATTCGGGGTACACAGAGGTTTGGGGGTTGGGTTCGGGGTACACGGGGGTTTGGGGTTGGGTTCGGGGTACACGGGGGTTTGGGGTTGGGTTTTGGGGTACATGGGGGTTTGGGGTTGG